>NC_079493.1:114236786-114354286 GCF_030052815.1 Hevea brasiliensis | reverse complement strand
GATAAAGAACTTGAAGAATTTGAAGCATGGAAAGAAGCACATTTATTCCAATTGAGAGAACAGTTGATACAGTGAAAAGTATTGAAAATATAAAGGCAAAAGTTCTTGAAAAGCAAGCCAACAACAAGAGAAGCTTGAATTTGAATAGCTACTTGAGGTTGAAGATGAAATTGAAAATGAGCAACCTGAAGAACCTAAGATCGAAGAACCTAAAGATTTGAGTCTTGAGCATTCACATGTTGAAGAACATATTCTAGAGCAAGAAGTTGAAAAAAAATGCACAAGCAAAACTTGAGGAGGAAAAATTGCAGAACAAAGAAGATCACTCTATGAAAACTTCAACGGAGATTGAATAAAATCAAGTTATTTCTAATAATTTGAAGAGCCTTTCAACTGTTAAGAAGCTTGATTTTATTTGTCCAGATCCTTTTAGAGATGCAAAGGAAAGCATGAAGTACTTGATTTTAAACTTGTTGCTACCATACAAGAATGAAGAGTTGATTGTCCTTTTAATACAGTTTCTGATTCTCTTGCACTTTAAGACTTGAGGACGAGTTTTTTCCAACCAAGGGAGAATAATGCTTAATGGGAAGATGATATTCCTAATGCAATTTAGGAATTATATTCTATATAAAATTTGGAACTATATAAAATTAGGAAATTTAAGAATTTTATTCTTTAGGAATTTTATTCTTATTAGATTTATTATTTAGGAATTTTATGATTTCCTAGTTTATTGCGGTTTAATTTAGTATTTTCTAATTAAGATTGAATCAGAGTTCTAAAATTCTAATGTGATTGGGATTCCTAATTCTATAAATAAGACTTAGGGTTTCTATTATTATTAGACAACCTTTGTTATGATAATTTTATAAGATCAATAATATTTTAGAGAATTAGTTCTCTTTTTCAAGAATTGGTCCTTGTTTTGTTCTTTGTTCCTAGCTGTTATACATCAGGGGGAGTGGAGCGGTTAAGCTATGTTAATAGCTGAGGACTGTAATTTGAAAGTTTCATAGTTTAAAAGAGCATGACTTATTAAAATTTTACGCAAAATGCCAAAATATATTGGATGCTTTGGGAGAAAGAAGTGGCCTATCTGTCAAAATTATGAGAATGGTTGTTTAAGTTTTCCAGCTTATGTATATATAATCGGATTTTTCCAAAGAACACTGCCTTTAGTTTGGGGAGATATTAAATTTTAAAGTGAAACGTTCCTTTGCCCAATACACATACATGCACAGATGCTGGAAAAAAATTGCATCCAGACCTTATTTTCTTCTTTTCTAATGGCAATGCTATGGGTTATCTAGGTGCTTCACCAACATCCTATAATGTCTATACCATCATCTTCTGATGCTGTGTCATCAACTCTTTCTGGTCATTCTCTGTTTCCACTGTTGAATTCAGTTTTGCAGACAAATATTCTTCAGAGGGTATGTAGCATCCAGTATACTTTGACATGTTGGTTCTTTAAATATTACTATTGCTTTTTCCTCAGCAGCTTATGCTACTTGGCCTTATTCCCTTTCAACAGGATACTATTCTTACTCTAATGAAGCAAGTTTGTGGTTGCGACAATTCAGGTGCAAGCAATTGAGCCCTTGCTCTTTTTTTCCCCTTCCCCTGGGATTAAAACTAGGGATCTTACCTTGATGTTTTCTATGTCTTTTGTAGCCAACCGCGCCACTGATGGAGGATCCACACTGGCACAATTAGGTTCCACAGAGAGATCTTTGGTATGTAAGCTTTAGCTTTTTATACTGTGCAGGAAATTTACAGCAAAAATATCATGCAACTCTAGAAGTTTGCTATTTGATAAAATTTTCTGCTATAAGAAGTGCTAGAATATTCTTTCTACGAATGAATTTAAGAATAATGACATTATTATTATTATTATTATTATTATTTGTAAATAGGGCTTTATTAATGAAAGAAATAGATCACATGCTTGTGTTGTAATCAGCTTTGGGTAACTAGGAAGAGCTGCAAAGAAAACTAAAGAATATAACCTGATCATACACTTTCATGATAAGTTAATGGGGTTCTAGAATTAGGTAACAACTGAGAAATAAAAACATGTGTGAAATATTTTAAGTGGGTAGGGGCAATATTGATGCTTAGCCATTATGGTTCTTCGATTTGGTTGGTAAAACTTCCACATTTTTATTTTATTTTATTCATTCTTAAACTTCTTTCTTTCAGAGTTCCATCATAAGGTGTAGAATCAGCCAAGGCTGGAATTATTCTTGCTATAGAAGCTAAATGGTTTAGTTACCATAGCTATTGCAATCAATTGGGCTAATTCCCCATACCGCACATCTTGTTTCTCTCTCTCCTTTCTTTCTTTTGGGTTACTTTAATCTTGTTGAGTATATTCTACCACTTCTCTAAATTCTAAGTCTTTATAGGTTGGCTTTGTGACATGTGTCCTTTACAATTTTCTTGTTTTCTTGGAATGTTAGCATTGGTACTATGTGCATTCATTAAAAAATTCCTACCTTGGTGATTGCTGGATACATTTGCCTGGATTTAACACATCCACATAACAGATGACTGATAAATGACAAAAGTTTTGTAGTTTGTCAAAAGATTTTAGCTTTAAGCTGAAAACTCTTATAGAAGGGGTATACTTCTTTCTTTCATTTTCTTTGAGGGGTTTAATGTTGGAGTTCTTAGGCTTGTAGAGCTCATAAATTCTAACGTATGCTTACGCAAGGCATTCTATTTTACACCATTGCTTTTGTCTCTTCAGATGATTTGTAAGAGTAGTGGTTTATTTGAAAGCTTTTCCAACTATACGGCATTACTCAATTTTGCACAAATTGAGTTTGTTCTCTGCATTTACTGAGTTGTGTAATGGCAAAACAAATTTATTGACTTTTTATGTTGTTAATTCCCTATAGCGCCTGTGACCCAAAGCTTACGTGAAAAATCTCAAGGAAGAAATTTGAGATAATGATTTTTGTGTGAAATTTGCAGCTAGAAGCTGCACATGACAGGGAGAAAGAGTTACTTCATGAAATAACGGAGTTGCAGTGGAGGTATTTGTTGTATTTTGCGGATGCATAAATGCACAATTTACTCACACTCACACGCTATACATTCACACGCTGTTTAATCCTCTATCAAATCTAATCATGTCTTGTTTTTTAATATATAGGCTAGTATGTGCTCAAGACGAACTCCAAAAATATAGAACAGAAAATGCTCAGGTCAATTTTCAATAACCTCGACTCGCATGCTCATCTATTTTTTGTCTGGCCCATGGATAATCTATCGTCTAATACAAGAGTTTCAGGTATGATTTCATTATTGAACTCGAAGCTGGGCGAAATTGCAACAATTTGTTACTCAAAACGAAGTTAAAAAGAGTGGAAGGAAAATACAGAATGAAGAAGAGAGACATTATTAAACATTGTTAGCTCATTATTATTTGTAGCATAGATTTGTTTTGTTATGCATTAGGCAGGATAAACAAAACCCATATTAGTATTACCCAACTTGTGCAGATTAAGCAATGATACTATAAGTTGTACATGAATAATATTATCCTTTCCAAGCCAGCTTGGGAGTTGTAAATATGACCTTTAAGCTTAATAGTAGGCATATTCTCTACTGACTTCTGTAACCAAAAGTGCATTTGATTTTTTTTTTTTTTTTTTTTAGCCTCATTTAATCCAACTCTATTGTGTACATGTGTTTGTATTGCCTGTGTTGCGTCTGTGCATCATAGGAGCTCATATATTAAATAAGCGCAATTTGATCATTATTATTGTAATTTTTACTTTTGAATTATCCACTTAAAACAAGTTGGTGTATGCTCGATTTGGATTTTTACTAAACATTTTAAATTACATATTAAAAATTTGAAGCTTTCAACTATATAATTAAAATTTAATATAATAAAAAAATTTTGAATTCTTTATATACAAGTTGGTGTATGCTAGATTTGGAAATTTTTTGGATAGCGCAATTTAGATTTTTTATTTAATCTTTGCAGCTATCAATGATAGACAATTACCAAATAGGGAATCCTTCTATATTATAATAAGATATCTCTTACGCAAATAATCCAAATAAAAAGGATCATTTCGTGATCATATTGAGCAAACACTTTCCTTAATCTTCTTGATTTGTGAATAAATTGATTATAATTCTAAAAGTATGCAATGAAATATTGTAAAGAATTCTTTATGAAATAAAATCTAACTAAATCAAGGTTGTCAATTTATTGGGTTGTTTGAGCCGATCAATTATAGCTCTAGTATCGTGCCACTTCTAAATTGAAAAAAAAAAAATTAAGGCTCAGTTTATTTTTTGGAAAACTGAATCAACCAATTTTTTTATAAAAAAATAAAGTAATTTTATTTTTATTTTTTAAATTTTAATAATTTTATTAAAATATAAAAATACTTATATATATTTAATACAGACGCATATTATTACTTAAAATTGCAACTAAATAATAAAAATATTTTCATGAAAAATATTTTTTAATAAAAAAATTTTTATATATAAATTATTTTCTTAACTTAGTCATATTCTATAAAAAAAAAAAAATGAAATTAGCAACTGACTATTAAAATTAGTTGCTAATCGATTTGACAATTGATTTAGTTACTTGCAATCAATTATTAATCGACTAATAAAGCAATCAAAAATCGATTTAGCAACTGACTATTAAAATGGGATTAGCAATTGATCGGTTGCTAATCGATTTAACAATCGATTCAGTAGCTTACAGTGAGATTAGTTACTAATTGATTAGTAACCAACTAATAAAATAATTGAAAATTTACTATAAATAGCAGCTGAAAACTGAATCAGTTGCTAAAATAATTAAATTTAAAAAAAATAAAAAATTTTGATTAAAAATGATCGGTTATTACTAACAACCAATTTAACAACCGAAATTAGTACGTAATTAGTTAAAAAAAATTAGTGTCTTTAGTTTGACAAATTTACTACCGCTTTATAAGTCGGTTGCTATTTGTAATTGATTTAGTAATGGATTGTCGGTTACTAATTAAAAAAAAAAACTTAAAAAAATTAAATTTCTAAATAATAAATAAAAATTCTCATAAATAAATTATTTAAAAAATTATAAAAATAATAATTTATTAATAGAAAATTATTCTAAAAATTACTAAAATAATAATTTATTAATGAAAAAATACTACTTCAAAATTAATTTAAAATATAGTATTCTACTATAAAAATTACGACTACAACCAGTTTCAGTCGGTTGTAAAAATTAGTCGCAAAATTTATTATTTTTTATAGTACTCTGGATTCATTTCATGCACATGACAAAATAGTAGCTTGGCTGCTTTAAACCAGGCAAATGTATAGGAGAGAAATATAACAGTGGTCTCTTATATATAATTTTTAAGACTAAAATAGTATATATATATATATATATATATATATATATATATATATATATATATATATATATATATTATTTAATATTTATTTATTTAATTAAATTATTAAAATCTTAATTTTAAAAAATTTTTAATTTTATCTAAAACTTTTAATTTCCATGATTTTTAATCTTTGCCATTTATTATAATTTTAGTAATCAAATTATTTAATAATTGGGACAATAAATTTATATTCTATTAATAGATTTTATGTTCCTCATTAAAAATATTTTTATGAATGAAAAGATTTAATCCAACTTAAACAATTTTGCATATAAATAACTTAATTACTAAAATTGATATCAAATTCAAAATTTGAATATGAAATTAATATAATTAAAAGTTTAATTAAAAATTTTTTTTCTCAAAGTGCAATAAAAATAATTCATTTTATAAAAATGTGAAAAATGTTTAAAGTTATAGAATTTCCAAATTTATTCATTTTGTAGTTAAATAAAAAATTAGACAAAAAAATGGTAAGCTATGGTGACAACTAAGCAAAATATATATATATAGTTTAATTTAATCTATATTTAATTTTTATCTAAATTAGTTCAAAAACTTTAATTTAAGTTTAATTTAATTAAAAAAATAAAGAAAATTAAGAAATTGAGTTTTTTGATTTTTAAGTTTAAATCAACCAATCAATAAATTTTGCTCTAAAATTAAGAAATTAGATTTTTCACTTTTATTTCAAATTAAGAAATTTAACTCATAAATTTTGCTTTTTTAACTAAATTAAATTTAAATTAAAATCTTAAATTTAGCTCATAAATTTATAATCTTAACTAAATTAAATTTAAATTAAAATTTTAAATTTATTTAAACAAAAATTAAAAATTGCTAAATGAACTTCTTTAATAAGAATAAGGCGAAATTTAATCCTCTGCCATAAAAAAATGCCAATCATAGCTGGTGATGACAAGTGGCTGTTGATGTATCACTTTCACGTGCAAAATGATAAATTGGGTTAGCTGGTTTAATTTCTAGTAAAATTTGCCAAACCACACATTAGGGTTAGGATTGGTAAATTTTGTCGTAATTTGGGCTGTCTGTATTTTAATGGGTCGGATCAAATTAATTATCAATCATTTTACGTAACTACTAATTTTTCAAGAAAATAATTTTATTTATTTATTTATTAAAATAAAATTTAAAGCGATGGTATCAAACTAAAATATGTAAGTCGGTTTCGACACAAGTAATTTATAATATTGAATTGACCATTAATTTTATAGTCATTAATGAATAATACTTTACTGTAATTTTTGATAAGCAGAATTTTATTCATAATCATAAATTGAGGAAAATTTAATATGGATGTTGCTGACTAATTCACATGTTAAATGAAACTATAGAGTTAATGGATAGGGACAATAGGCCGGTTCATTCTTGTTACCATTTTACCCCTGAAATTATACCAATTCAACTAACTCTCACAGGTGAAACTTGCCTCTATATATAGAGAGAGAAGGGTTATCAGAACCACCATACTACCAAAGGCTTATAAAGACAACTCTTACCACCAAAATACCTCAAATCTTTTTTACACTTGAGCATCGGCCGTGTCTACTGGCACTCAGGATACGGGATTTGGGTCTGGATCCGGTTTCGGTTACGGGCTTGTGGATACGGTTGTTAGTGGGTCGGAGTCCATTGTGAGCAGCGCTGAAACAACCATCAGCAACAATATAGAATCTGTTGGTGATTTGGTGCCAGGTGATGGTGGAAGCTCTGGAACTACAACATCAAAAACGGAAAGCTGCTGCTGCTACTACTGTGGCTTCAACAACAGAGTCTGTTCAGGATAGTGGATATGGATCCGGATCAGGATTTGGATATGGGCTATGAATCATGTGGCTTAGGCATGTCAGGTATGTATGGCTAGCTAGTGCTCATGCATGGCTCGAATAGGTTACTTGTAAAATATGTGGTGTGCTTTTAGGGTGGGTTTCTGTGTTGTGTCTTTTGAATAACTTTGAAATTAATTAATTAATTTCAAGCTGAATCCATCGTTTGTTTAATAAAGAATAAACTATAAAGTGTTGTTTTAGAAGAGCAAGACTTTTTAATCTTGAATATTATTTATCAAACCTATAAGGTTTACAAGGTTTTCAAACTTAGCTCGATTTGGGAATCCATGAAAAAAAAAAAATTGAAGATTTAAAATTTAATTAGAATTGAATTGAAGTTAAATCGGTGCATTATTTATCCTAAATATTATTTAATGTATATTAAATTTATATTATAATTAATAATCTTTTATATATACAATGATATTAATATATTAATTTTTTAATATTAATATATTAAATTGATATTATATTTTATATTGTGTAATTATTAAATTTTTATAAATTAATACCAATATATTAATATTAAATTAATAAATATTTTGTTTAGTAAATTAATTTAATTATATATTAACTTGTATATATATAAAAAAATATATCTCCTTTTAATATTTATTCAAGTAGCTAATTTACCCTTAAATTCAATTAATTTACTTAATTTTCAGTGTACAATTATTCCTCAAAATTTACTATCTATCCAAACAAATTGTAATAAACTTGCATTATCCAAAATAGAAATTTGCAGTTTCTTTTCGAAAAAACATAAAATATAATCATCTTGTATTTTTTGTTCTATTGAAGATTGCTACTAATCAATAATTATCACGTGTGCCATTTTGTAGGAAAATTAAATGAAACTCGTTCCACCCTTATGATGTGTGATCGAGTCAAAGGGGTTCTATCAGCAAATTTTATCGAATTTCTGAATTTAGAACTTCAATCATATATAGGGAAACATGCAAGTTCTTGGTTGAATTCAGAAGAAGATACATAAAGAATATATATAGAACGGATATAGATGATCTTGGATCGATTCTGGAGAGTTCAGGCATTGACGTCTGGACTTTTATCAACTCTGTGATTTTAGAGGCTTCCTTGTATTTTGGAGCTGAACTGAAGCAGCGGAGAGAGAAGATTGTTGAAATGCTATACGCGTCGATGTAGGAATTGCGATTTTAATGTGGGCAGTATTAGTGATGGGTATGAAACGAGAAAAACAGGCATGACGTGAAAGATGGAGATGGATATGGAAGTGGGTCGACGTCAACGATGCCAAGGTTGATTCATGGAGATGAAGATGAAGAAAATGATGTATTGAATCCATATGCAAGATTGTTCGACGATGAAGAGAAGAAGATTTTAGAGATTAAACAACGTCTTGAAGATCTTGACCAGTCTGAAGATTCTCTGATTGATTTGCTTCAAAGCTTAGCAGATATGGATATAACCTTCAAGTCACTCGAGGAGACTGGTATTGGAAGACATGTCAATAGTTTGAGAAAGCATTCATACTATAATGTTCGGAGATTATAGATAAAAACATGAAATCAATACAATCCTTGGTAAGCCAAAGACGAGACACTGAACCAAATGACAAGCCATCTAAAATGTACTGAAGGGAAGAAAGAAGAGGAAAGAGAGCACCCTTGTTGTAGGATTCCAGAGTAAAATTCTTCTACAAGCGAACAGTTTTTTTACTTGATTCAATGGAGCCAATAAAGAAACAAGCAAACCAAGATTTCATCAGAATTGACTTCTTCTCCAGAGGATAAACCATTCTCTTAAAAATTTAACCATGATCTTAGCTCTTACACAGCAGTCTCATCTCGAGATAGATTGTTCAATAGCCAAAACTGGAAAAAAAATCTTGATAAAATATTCTGAAGCCATTGAAAAAGAGAAATCTAGTTCAGCAACAAACTCGCACGCCCGAAGTGCGTTGGAGAAGAAAAAGGGATTAAGGCTAAGAGGTTTTGGGCTGAAGGAGAGGCTGGGCTTTTAGGAGATGAAAGTGGGCCACGAGCAGGTTCAATGCCAAGATCAATTTAAAGCCCAGGAAGCTTATTCAAATCACGCATCCTAAGTTTTGATTCAAAAAGAGCAGGGTTAAAAGAGGTGCACAAAAGGGAGTCGTCTTCTTCCAAAGAAAGATTAAGAATCACTTGCACTACAGGGTACTCGAGCAGAGCTATAATTATGGAGTACCTTTGAGATTAAGAATCACTTGCACTACAGGGTACTCGAGCAGAGCTATAATTATGGAGTACCTTTGCTATTCTATTATTCCATGTAGGTAAAAACTACATAGAATGACAACCCAAAAAAATATTGACACATATATAATGGGCTATAAAATAATAACCACCTAGTAGTGGGTTTCAACAAATAATAACTAATCAATTTTTTTTTTTAAATATAATTATAATTGCTTATGTGGTGCTTAATTATTGAGTTATCATTTTGTAATTATTATGGGCAGAGAGTTTCCAGGCAGAAAAACACAGAGATGGCAAATGCATGTGATCTATTTGGTGTAGACAGGTAATTTCGAGAAAAGGCGACTCAATGAAAAAATTATATTATACGACAATAATTTTATATAAGATATATTACATAAAATAATAATTAATAATTAAGTTATAATAAATATTATAAAATTAAATATTATTTATATGTTAAAATTATTTTTTTATATTTAATTATTATTTTATAATTTATTTATCATCTTATTATTATTTGTTATATGTCATTTCATGATAAATGCTAATGTGCCATATAATATCTCGACTCAATGCCCATCACTGGAGATAGAGAGGATTGAGGCAGCCGTGTTGGTCCACTAAAGGGCGGATACAGAGCCGCACCATGCAGATGTCCAGAAGAGCCACGTGGAGGGACCTTAGAAGACGAAGAGGGAGTGGAGGAAGTGGCTATGGCCGTGGGCGTCGGAGGATTCAGGTTGAAACCAAGATCCTCACCGCATCCAATTTCAGTCTCTTGGAAGTGCAGTAGTCGGGAGAGGTAAATGACCCGCAGATGCCACTGAGCCAAATAAAGAACTCATTGTACCAGAGATGGAGCGGAACTCCATGACAGCGAACCCATTTGAAACGATTCGTGGGAGTGAATTTCTCCTCCCAGGGAAGGACCGAGGAGAAACATCTTGAGAGCCAATAGATTGGAGGAGAGATGAAGGCTTTTAGGTATTCCGGGAAGTTGAAAGTTAGGAGCACTGCGGCATCGCCCATGGGAGTGGTTAGGATAGAGTGAACACCTTCAGCTTGAAAGCTAGCTTAAATAGTTAAGGCTAGAGTGGGGTTTCTAAGGATGCTGACATCACTGTGACGAAGTCAATCCTCGTTCTCGGTCGGAGGCTCAAAGAGTCCTCCAGAGATGAAATTGCTCGTGGCTAAACCAGGACACAAATCAAAAGCACTGGCATTGTTTGCATGACCTTTGTTTACTTTAGGGATAGGGTGATGTGGGTCTTGCAGAACTTGTTTTTCTATTCCTTTGTTGCTCACGCCATAAACTGTTCTTAAATGTGGTTTGACGGTCTGGTTGCCATTTGGGATATTTCCAACAGAATGAATTACATTACAAAACTCTGGTTGCTTTGTTGTGTGAGAAAATTGGCTTTGGTGTTTGTTAAAGCAAATTGAATTAGTGCGTAAAAAAATTTTATTTTGATTAATTTAAAGGAAAAGAAATTATTATATAATAATAAACTATTTAATGATAAAAAATATAATAAATGTAAATATGTAATAACAATTAAGTAAAAAAATTTATAAAATAATAAATTTTTGTTATAATTTTAAATTTATAATTATTTTTCATGAATTTTTATTTTATAAAAGTATTACTTATTAGTTCATTATTAATGCTATAAAAAAAACATCTTTCAATATATATAATTAAATAATTATTTAACAATCGATTTTTCAATTGATCATGCAATTGAATTTTTACAATTTTTATTATAGGAAATACTTTTTAATACTTGTAATAATTGCAACAATTAATATCAACTTTAATTTTACTAGCCAACAAACTAACAATATACTAGATTTTTTATATATTATATTTCAATTATTAAAATAATATGTAAAATAATTATTAATTAAATACTAACTATTATTATAAAATAAGTACACTAATTATTAGAATAATGTTAAGTCTGAATTTATTAAACATAATAATATTTTAAATATTTTTAATGGGATAAAAATTATTTTAATAAATTTTATGGATAATTTTAGTTTTATATATATATATATAATTTAGTTGATCCCACTCAATACCAACTACATCCTCCCTATGGTAAAAAAAAAAAAACTACATCCTCCCTATCGTATGAACCATGTTGTCGCTTGTTGTGAAAATGTAGTTGTATTGAACTGTGATGCCCAGTACGTTGATACTGCTTTCTGTTATACTGTGATAAGGCTGGAAATGCTCTCAATTTGTATGCGTCAATCCATAGGTTATTTAGATACTCGAGGAAAGGTTGAAAACTTCTGCAGTCATGGAGATTAACAAACCCAAATCTTCTTTGCCATTTATTTAGTCTGTGACTATGAAAATATCAATGATATGCCAAGATTTGGAGAAGAGCTTCCATAGATATTGAGAATCTATGTCGTGAGGGAAATTTTCAAAATAGATAGAGGAGGAAGGGGGTTGGGGAAGGACTATGAAGCACGGAAAAGGCACGACAAAGAAACATTTCGAAGCCTTGTCTAGAAATAGAGAAAGATGGAAACGTGTTTCCTTTTAAAAAATACATTTTTAAAAAAAGAAAAAAAAATGCAGGAGTCACAGACAGCAGCAGAAGAAGAAGAAGAAGAAGAAGAGAAGGACGAGGAGGAAGAGGATTCACATATAAATGAAGCTTTCGAACTGTGACTGCTTTTTTATTCTTTATATTTATATTTAAGCGGGTTAGGTGACAATAAAATTATGCCTTTTTCATACATTTCTTTTGTTATAATAATACATGCGGCTATGAAATGTCTTAAAAAATGAAATAAATATTTTTAATTAATTTATCAATAAAAAGATGATAATTTTTAAAAAATATAAATCTTATTAATTTTATATTTTAATTACTAAAAATTGTATTATTTTATTAAATTTTAAATAATATTTATACAAATATATTTTATATTTATAAATATAATCTATATTTTTAATATTTATGCTTTTTCTTACATTTTCGTTTTCTATATTTTAAAAAATGTCGTTTTCTCGTGCTTGTTTTGGCGTTTCCTTGTGTTTGCATTACCCCGTGTCCGTGCTACATAGGGGAGGGATAGGAGGGAGAGGGTTCATGTTTTGTTTTGCTTGCTGTGCTTCATTCATAGTTGTCCATTGCATGTCGTGGGCAATATTGGAGGCTTGCTTGTTGCTAGAGGCCTTAAGATGATGGATTATTCATAGAGTTACCCTCATACTAGGTACTTTGGGGCAACATCCATACTTGATTTCCCACAAAAATTCGTAACTGGTTGCTCTGGCCATGGTATGATGATTTATTATTTTATTTAGAATTTTAATACCTAGCCATCTTTCAAGTATAATTCCGTTAGTAGGATATTTAAGATATCATGTTAATGAAGATAGAACAGATTTTATCCTTGTGGGTTAAGTAAAGGAAAATGGAAACATGAAAATTAGAAACGTTCTGTTTGAGTTGTCATGATAACTGCTTCTGTTCTTACAGTTTGCGCTGTAGTCTGTACTCGTTATGAATGCTTACATAAAATTTTAGTTTCTGATATCCAAGTATCAAGAAATGGCATTGTTTAGATTGTGCTTCACTTCATGCTTCTTGTTTTTGATATGATGAATATCAACACCATATTTTGGCCGATCACCAAAGTCAACGGACTTTGAAAATCGATCCCCAACCGACGTTCTTCGGTTACAAGTGACTCGATCGGGAAATAAACCGATCCCGCATCCAGTTAATTACTTTCCGATCTCTCGTCAAAGGAGATCAAACCGATATCGAGTCTCCATGTCGTCCAATCTCATTTCCGATCTCTCGTCAAACGAGATCAAACTGATATTGAGTCTCCATGTCGTCCAATCTCATTTTCGATCTCTCGTTTGAGTCTCCATGCCATCCTGTCTCATTTCCGATCTCTCGTTAAAGGAGACCAAACCCATATCAGGTCTCCATGCTATCCAGTATTATTTTCGATCTCTCCTTTTACAAATATTATAGAAAGTCGTTTAGCTAACACTAAGATCGGGTTCCTCACTGGTACATTTCAGACATTACTTAAAATAAAGTTAAGATCTCAGTCCGATTTAATGGAGGTTCCGACCTAATTCAAATCAAGCCTTTCAATTTTAATGATCTAAAGTTCTGCTCGGTGTTTGGTCATGGCTTAGTCCGATCTCATGTTTACAATATTTTTTCGATCTCTTATACTTAGATTAATAGTTACTTTTAAGTGTGATGTTCTAAAATGTTCAAACAATCAAGTACTCGTGCAATTGGGATGCTTCCCGATCTCATCAAGAAATTGAACAAAAGAGAGAATTTCATTTCGTCTCAAGATAAAAGTACAAGTCATTCGGCTGGGGGTACCCCCAGCCTGTTCTACATTAACATTTCCTCATCCTCTCTCTCTCTCTCGGTTTCCTCCTCGCTCTCCTCTTTGTCCTGAGGAACCAGATCCACCATCCACGAGAAGTCTTCCCCGGGGTAACGCCTCTTGAGCTCAGCCAGAAGATCGCTGTGGGCATTCATATAGGCACCAGCTTCCCTCGTCATAGCCTCTTCTTCTTTTGCTCTGATCTCTTTGGTAAGGCGAGCAACGTCGGCAGTTCGGAGCGCCTGAGCTTCTCCAAGTTCACGAGCCTGATCGGCTAACTTAACCTCATAGGATTTCATCCGACCTTCGATTTCAGCAATATAGTCATGGGCGGATGAAAGTTGGGCTTGGGCAGAAGCTGCGTCCTGGACCGCTTTTAGAATTTCTTGCCTCAGAAGACGAGCCTTTTCCCTGATTATATGCTGGTTCACCAGGCTCTCTACGCTCAAACTCATCGTCTGGGCCAGGAGATCATCAATGCTACTCGGGGTCAGCCTATTCTGATCCTCCTGGAGGCAGATGGAAGCTCCCAGAACCTTGGCCAAGCCCAGATTCTCCCGAACTGATCGGTTCTTCTCTAAGGAATGAATGAGGACCTGGGCACCTTGAGACAGGGTCCTCAAAGTAGGTTGGGAAGGCTCACCTTCCGCACTAGAAGGAACAGGTGGAGATGGTGGCTCTTCTTGTAGAGGGGGAGAAGGGGCTACTTCTACTTCTGGGACCGGTTGTCCCGAAGGTCGGGACGAGTCTCCTAGCGCCTAGCTTGGATCTCGCCTTGGCGTCTGTGACGCCGCGGCGATCTTCATTTCTCGTACCTTCCTCGAGACCTCCCTCTTTCACTTATGGCTCACCTTTGGAGCATTGCCGCTAGCCATACCTGCACAAAGAAAAGTCAGTGAGTTCGTTAAGGTTCAGAGATCAGAGATATAGAAGGTACCAGGGCCGAGGTCAGAGAGCTGAAGCTCGTATTCTTCATCGGAGATCAGCCGCATCATCTAATACTTCAGCTCAGCCATCACAGCATATAAGCACGAATACTTGTGAGTGGCCGCCTGATCCATCAATTTCATTACCATTGCACCCTCGTCCCTACTCAGGGCGATCTTCTTTGGAATTAATGGGCCCAGATATTGACAGCTACATGGGAAACCTTCGAAACCGTTCGGAATCTTGCTCCGCAACATAAAGAAGCGATTCTTCCAATTCTTCAGTGAAGAGGAGAGATCGGTAAAAAGCCCGCAGTGCGGTTTGGCTTGGAAGAACCAATACTCATCGTCCTTTTAACGAGTAAGCCTATGCAGCTCGGTAAAAACTTTCGCTGTAGGCTTGAGCTTCGTGGCCCGGTATAAGCCTCTAAAAGCCACCAGAATTCGCCACGAATTCGGATGCACTTGGGCTACACATATGTGGTGGAACTTCAGAACGTCCTTATAGAAGTCATCAAGGGAAAATTGAAGCCCGGCTTTTAATTGCTCTTCATACACCATGATCGCATCATTTTCGTCGAAGAAGTGATCGGCTCGAAGATCGCCATGGCATATGATAAGCTCGTAAGAGTCGGTCCGAAGGTTATACTCTTGACTAATGAATTGCAGATCGGTTTCCTGGAGGACTGACGGCAACTCGTCCACGGGAAGATTTTCTCTCCCAGAGGAAGGTGTCTGTCTCGACTGGGCCGCTTGACCGTGGGCCGAAGCAGAAGTCTCAGGTCGCCCACTTGGCCTGACCACCTCAACTTCGTCCGATGTCCACGAGATATGGACAGAAGGGGGGCTCACAGCTCTCTGACCCTCGGCGCCGCTCATTTTCAAAGAAATAATGAAGTTTAACTAGGAGAATGATTAAAGTCCTTACCGAAGTGTGATCGGTGCTGGAAAAACTTGAAGAAATGAGAGAAAGTTGAAGTTGCTAGTAGAGTGCTGAAAATGACATAGAGCAGCAACTGATAGACCCTCCCCCTATTTATACCCGTTTAAGCATTCAATGCTCACAGTGTCCCAAGCGACGCATCGATTAGCGAAATCCGCCTGCTTTCCTGACACGCCGCAGGAAGATTCTAGAAACACCATAAATAAAATAAAAGGAGATCGGCCAGCTAAGGTCGTCGAATTAAGGTGGATGTTCAGAGTCACAGATCGGTTAAGGATGATTTAGTTAGGAACCAGATCGGGTAGGCACATCAGAGATCGAAAAATTAACCAATGCAATAATTAAATAATGACCTTCAAATAAAATTTCATTTCATTTCCAAAAGGTCAGATTACATCATTTGGGCGATCCCAGGAGATCGGATTACACCATTGAGAGAACCTTCAAAGATCAAATTTCATTTTTTGGGCGATCTCAAATCGGGAAGCGATGAGGGACCCGATGTGAGGGAGATCGGAAAAGAGTCATAACAGAGAGATCGGAAGGAAAAGAGATCAGAAAGCAATAAGAGGACAAAAAGACTTCCAATAACTTTCTTCATAATCAGGGCCAAGGTAGTTAAAGCATTGCAGATGTGATCGAATCTTCACTGCACGCAGAATCGCCCACATTGCTGACAGACGCCAAGACAGTTATGGCAGTCCTGTACATCTCAATCTCCACCGTTGATCATTCTTGTAAGGACGAACTCGGAGCCCTTGGATCAAAAAGTAGACGACAGGTCCAGCGCCTTTTATTCCCAGCCTTCGGATCCGTCTTGACAGGAAAAACCCTGAGTCGTTGGATTAAAGAGAGAAAGGACAGATATTCTGAATAGGATCTTAGCCGTCCATTTTGATTCTCTTTAATTCTCAGACATCGGATTATGTCCTTTTAAATCCAAACCTTCCATCTCCCCAAAAGAGATCCTGACCCTTCATTAGAAGCACCCGTTCCCTATAAATACCTGCATGTAATACTATAGGGACGGACACAAGAAAAGGTGGTGGTGATTATAGTGAAAAGGCTCTGAAATTTAATTCAGTCTTGCTGCTTTGCCATTCTAAGCTTGCATAAAGATTAAGAAACTTTAGAAACTAGTTTTCTCGAGTGTCTCCATTGATAGAGTTTTCGAACCCTGAAATCCTTCATTTTCAGTTTGTTCATCACTCTGCTATACCATTTCCGTTCAGTCTCGCCCTCACCACCCCAACCTCAGCACATTATTCTTTCAGCTTGACCTCATTCTGACCCGGTAGCCGTCATTTCGGCTCAACTGCATTTCAAATTGGTTCTCGCAATCTCAAAGTAAGCATTGGTCCCTGTACCACCAGCCTTCAACGCAACAATATTTGTGATCCCCAGAGTCAGTTTGATAGCCTCGACCTCACACAGGTAAGTATCTAGACTGTCACCTTGCCGAACGCTCGCGTTTTACTCTCTCTGTTTTTATTCTCAAAATTTTCATTAAGCTCAGTTATACTAAAAATCCCCACATAGATCCTTCAGGCCGATAGTTATTCTCTTGAGTTTACTTTTTCTATTCATCAGTTCACGTTATTTATATGTTCTTAGTTTTTATTTCCTTCGAACATAAGCGTTTTGGTTATGGGTAACTTGTAGGCAATTTAATAAAATGTTGGTAGCAGTATCTTAACGTGAAAGTTTCTTTGAATAAATGAAAATAACCAAAGAATGAATAAGGGAATCTGAGGAAAAGTTATGAGGTCGGGTTACTAAACTAGTCTAGGAAATAGCATAATAGAGCGGGAACTGAGATAAGATTGGACCCCGGACTAGTAACTGAAAGAGATCGGATATAGCTAGCCAAAGAGTTCGGACAAGAGAGCCATATACGAGATCAGTGAAAGGCTCGGTTTTAAATCAAACACTTTAAGAGGTCAGGGAGAGTTCTTACCCGATCCTCATTCAAACAAAACACGGAGATCGAAGTAGAGTTCTTATCCGAGATCCTTCTTTTAAAATTTTAAACCGAACACTTTAAGAGGTCGGGCGAGAGTTCTTACCCGATTCTCATTCAAATAAAGCACGGAGATTAGAGGAGAGTTCTTATCCGAGATCCTTCATTTAAAATTTTAAACCAAACACTCTAAGAGATCGGGGGAGAGTTCTTACCTGATTCTCATTCAAATAAAAAACGGAGATCGGAGGAGAATTCTTATCCGAGATCCTCCACTAAAAACTTTAAACCGAATATTCTAAGGGATCGGGGGAGAGTTCTTACCCATTTCTCAGCCAAAACCTTAACGAAATATGAGGAGATCGGAGGAGAGTTCTTATCCAAAATCTCCTGCTTAAAACTCTTAATAAAACATATCTAGAAATCGGGAGAAGCTCCTTACCCGAGCTCTCTTAACAAAAATCCAAATTAAACAACACAACCCTAATACACAAGATAACTCTACTCGAACACCTATCTACTAAAGGGCCATCTCACGAACTTGTGTTCTTGGGCAGCCCAAAATAAGTGAAATATCAAATTCTTCTTTATTACACATAAAGGATTAACATCATCACTATCCCAACCCTCTAATTACCCTTTTAATTTATAAAAGAGCATAACATTAAATCTGTTTACCCTCATTGAGGGACGAGGCGGGCTGCCTAATACCTTCCTCGCCCGTATATGGACCCCGAACCTAGAATCTCTATTTTCGAAATAGTTTCTTTTTAATTTATTTTCACAAATAGTTTTCTTTAATTTCCCTCAAAATTAAAGTGGCGACTCCTTACTCTTTCCCACTTCAGTAAGTGTTCATCCAGGCGACCGCAAAAATACCCTTGCGACAGCTTGGCGACTCCGCTAGGGATTTTTTTTTAATACCCTGGTTTAGAGGTCCAAGAATAGATTTAGTTTTATGCTCATATAAATAGAAATCGTAATTTGGGGGGGGGGGGGTTTAATTTGCAAAATTCGAAAATCTTGATATATCAATTTGTTATTGTTCTAACCATTTTTGCTTGTCTTATTTCCCACAGCAACTTTCGTCAAAAAAAATGTAAAAACAAAAAAAAAACTCCCCCATGAAGGGAAGAGGTAAATGTGTCCCTTCACACACTGAGTACTTACATAATGTCCTCACACACTTCAGCCCTATACCCGAGCTTTCTTACCCTTTAGGAAAGTAGGAGGGAGTCATGTAGCGGTACCCGTGGGTTTTATCCCGTTAGTATCCGTGATGGCTTTTGCTCAGATTGAAACTCGTGCTATTTACTGTGATACCCATGGAACTCTCCCGTTAATATCATGGTGATGGAATAGGACTCTACTGTTTACATTAGGGGCAATTTGGAAACCTATGACTTTTAGAAAATTAGACCTTGAGCTAAACTATTACAGTAGCTGGAAGCCGTAGCAAGCTACCTCATAAGATAGAACTATTCAATTAGATAGCACTTACCCGATACTAGGATTTTTCCTATTTTAGGACAAAAGGGACATACTTGCTCTCACCCTACTCTGTTTGCATTCTCTCATATTTTTATTTTTGAGGGCAATTTTGGATCATACCATTGGGAGGATCTACACATTTTCCTACTTTGATAATGTGTAGGTATCACCACGCCAACAGTATAATTCAAAATTACCTGAATTTGTCCTGCTAACGAGTTTTCTCCTACAGGCATCACAGAATTAGGGTTTGTAAAAGAATAATCATCAATTTTAACATGGCATCCTCGAGTCAGTCGGCGGAAGAGGTTCCCAGACAAGAACAGAATGCTAGACCGTGGTCCAAACCGCTTCATAGTTCAGCGCCCCCACAAAGTGATGTCGCTAGGGCAGATGCTAGCCTGTTACCTCCATTAGACCCAAACAAAGTTGAAGTCCGAATGGCTGGTCTCGAGGGTCTATCCAATAGTTGGGGGTCACTTCCCGATCACGTCAAGGCAAAGTTCGAGGAAAAATACGGAAGGATTGCGACCTTGATACGGGTCAAAGTTCAAATTCCGGCACTAAAGGCCATGCTGTCAGTGTGGAACCCCAAGTATGGGGTGTTCTCCTTTAATGACATCGATACGACCCCTATTATGGAAGAATATCAGATGCTATTAGAAATTCTATATGTGGCACAAAATCGGATCTACCTGCACTTCGAGCATAGACAGACTTGGAAATGGTTCTCGCATATGTTAGGGATTCCCCCGGAGGAAGCAAAGGCAAGAGAAACTATCAAGGGGAATACGCATGGATGGTATTGGACTTACCTCAAGAAGTGGTTGGACCTATACATCCAGGGTGAACAGTGGGAGCAAGCTTCATTGACACTAGCTTTGGGGATCTACGGCCTTATCTTATTCCCTGGGCCTTTAGGAATTATAACTTGCAGTGTCACGGAAATGTTTTGGGCCGTAGAAAAGCAGAAGTTCAACCCAATACTGGCGATCCTCGTAGAGACTCTATTGACTCTTACTTATTATCAACGACAAGACAGGGGATCTATTAAATGCTGTTCTCAATTGTTGCACCTCTGGATCATCAGTCACATGTGTCCTATGGAGACAAAGGGGTTAACTTGGTACCTTGACCAACCCCTTATTGAGAAAATGACCAGATTAGTAATTAGTCCAAAGGATGAGCTGCAGTGGCAAGAGCGAATTCTAAGCTTCAACAGCCACAACTAATGTTGGAGGAAATTGTGGGTGCCAGGTCAACTTATTTTGTTCAGCACAGGAAGTAATTATTCAGTATCTTTAATTGGAGTGACCGGATATACGAGTTACGCCCCAGCATTGGTAATGAGGTAGTTCGGCTCAACCCAGTAAGCACTCAGTATTGAAGAATACCATCAAGGTCATTTTTATCATGAGCTCGGTAGTGAGGAGGAATTGAAAGTAGTCCGCAAATCCTGGAAAAACATCACTATGATGGAAAGATCGCCTAGAGGTCCGGGTGCCACGGAAAATTATCTTAAATGGAGGGCCAGCAGGGATCAAGGACATCCAATTGCCGAGCTAACAGAACTCGAAGGTAGCATCCCCCATCGGAACATCCTTTCAAAAGAAGCTAATGCTCATTTGGTCGACTCTCTATAAAGATCGGATACCGAGAACCAGCAATAACAAGAATGGATAAGGCAGCTAGAGGACCAACAGAGGATCCTCAAAAGGAAGGTAAAAAGGCTCAGGGAAGAGGCAATGACTAAAAAGGCAGAGTTTGAGGAGCAAGAAACGCGGTGGGAGAGGGAAAAGATCTCCCTCCAAGCTGCAATAAAAGAGGCAGAAGTTCGGAATGGCAAGCTCCAAGAGAAGATGAAATACCAGGAGATACTCATGGAAGAGTATAAACAAGAGGAAAAAAAGACGAAGCTCGAACTAAAAGAGCAAGCACAGCTTATCAATGATATTTTAAAAGAGTGTGCTAAACAAAGAAAGGAAAAAGAAAGACAAGCTACTCTCCATCAAGAGCTAAGAGAAAATGTTGAACAGCTGGAAAGAATGATAGCACAAGGGAAACAAGAGCTCTTGCCAGAATCTGAATATGCCTTGAAAACATTCAACCCAGCCAGATAGGAAGAAAGACTCTATGAGTATCTCAAAAGATGTCATTACATTATTAAAGGTCTCCCTGAGTCTAGGCCAATGTAAAGAATACTGTGTATAAACTATTCGATTAATAAAATCACTTTGGACCATTGTTTAGCAAAACTGTGAATGAATAGTATGACTCCTGTAGGAACTATCCTCATTAGGGTTATGCGAAAAGACGAATGCGCCATATGGACAAGTATCATAGACTCGCATTCGATCCAGTCATTCACCGTCGGACTATTGAGCGATGCCATGATAAAGTTGATGCAATTATCCTTTTACAGATCTCATTCCTGGCTTTCAGATGCCAACGTATCCTTTATCCAAATCAGGACCTCTAAATTTTAATGAAATTTGAAATTCACACAGACTTCTTTTTTTCCTCACACAGGAAATCAACATTGCTTCAAGAAAAGCAAGCCTGACCGAACAAGCAGTTCGACCAAGATGAGTGTACTTAACAAGATCACGAACGAAGAAACTAATGGAAGATCAGGAATAAGTCCAGAACCTACAGGGAAAAGTTCCGAATTAAGAGGCCAAGTCTCAGAGCTCATGAAACTGATGAGGGAGATGTCCCAAAATAAGCCTGCATCAGAATCGAACTTGCCACTACCTCCCCCACCTCCTATAATGGTTGATTCTCACCAAGCTTCAACCTCTTTTACTTTTCAGCCACCTATTTTGGATCCGACGATCACTGTCAATCCGACCCCCCAAAATAATGACCTGCCTTTCCCCTACTATCCGGCTATCTCAAATGCCGAGCCACACCTTTCAATCCTGATCCCTCCAGTTCACCCTGCCCCTTATTTCCCAACTGGGGGAATAGCTCATCCAAGAGGAGAGAGCAGAGCTAGAGAGAATGAAAAGCTTTCTGCCCTCGAAGAAAGATTAAGGGCAATAAAGGGCCTGAACATGTATGGTTCAGTTGATGTGGCATCATTAAGATTGGTACCAGATGTGGTGGTGCCACTCTAATTCAAAGTCCCAGACTTCGACAAATACACCGGGAACTCGGATCCTCGCATTCACCAGGCTACTTATATTGCCAAGATGTCTGCCCTGACAGAAGATGATAGACTCCTGGTCCACTTCTTCCACAAGAGTCTCTCTGGGGCAGCCTTGAGATGGTGCATTCAGCTAGACAGGAGCAAGCTGCGCTCCTGGAAAGATTTGGCCGACACCTTTCTAAAACAGTATAAATTCAATTGTGATGTCGCCCTACAAGGAGAGACCTCCAAAATCTGGTGCAGAGAGAAAGGGAAAGCTTCAAGGAGTATGCCCAGAGGTGGAGAGAGAAAGCAGGGGAGGAGTATCCTCCAGTTACTGACAATGAACTATGCTCCTTATTCATTGAGACATTAAAAACTCTGTATTTCAATCTGATGATTGGAAACACCTCCAACAGCTTCTCAGACATCATCTAAGCTGGCGAGAGGATTGAAGCTAACCTCAGGTTAGGACGATTGCAGGAGTTGACTGAGAATCCTGTAAAGAAGACTGTCAGTTTTGGCAAAAAGAAAGAAGGTGATGTGCACTCCATCGCCCGACAAACCACCCAATCTTCATTCCCTCAGAATAATTATCGGCCATATCCTCCTGCTCATAGCCTGACAATTGCGAACATTCCACCCCCTTTTCCAAATTATCCTCATCCACGCCCATAGTATCCACTGCAAACAGCTTACCAACCCCGACCACCTCCTCAACCTATTCAATCAAGACCATCCCAAAATAATCCAAGACCACAGAGAAACCCTGATCCACCTCTTCCCCTCCCACTCAGTGAAATATACCGATACCTCCTCGGTATAAATCAGATAGTGTCAATCCCCCTTGATCCGATTCAACCACCATACCCCAGATGGTATGATGCCAGTGCCCGATGTGAGTATCATGGAGGGGCACTTAGGCACGCAACTGATAACTGCGGGGCACTTAGGGGAAGAGTACAGGCCCTGATTAGAAATGGGTGGTTGAAGATTGAAGGGAATGGCTCTCTCCCTAACGTCACTTCAAACCCTCTGCCCAATCATGGTACGGGTAGTGGTGTGAACATGATAGAGTCCGGGGATGAAAAGTCAACTGCGGAAATAGATCGACTAATTCCTCACTTTGAGAAAATTTTTGTTATGACAGTAAGGGAAGGTTACCTTTTCCCTCAAGCATCAGGATCAGAAAGGAATACGGGATGTCCCTACCATGGAGGAGCAGCTAATCATGAGCTGTGCGACTATGAGGGATTCCGGCAAGAGGTCCAGAACTTGCTGTCCCTCAAAATTTTGAGATGCCAAACAAGGTCGAAAGTGGAGGGCGAAATAAATACAGCCAGATTCAGCCAGAATGCCTCCATCCCTAATCCCATATTGACTTTCTCTTCCCCGACACCACCACCACCAGTAACAGTCATCTGAACCCTACCGCAGCTCCCAGTCACAAACACTCATGCTGTGCCTTGGAACTATAATTTCCAAGTCTTCACTCAACAAGCATCCAGCAGTACATCAGCTCCTAGCCTTACCCATACTCCACCCTTAACACCTCCTAAACCATGCTTCGCTCCACACGAGCATTTCAGAATGACTTATATCGGACCCTCCGGCAATGCTACTCCCCAATCAAATCCCAAAACTAGCAACACCTCCCCACCTGAGCAAGAGGTAGAATTTATAACCCGAAGTGGGAGATGTTACGAGAATGATGAGAAAGAAAAGAAAAAGGGGAAAGTAAAAATGGGAGAGGCACATGAGAACACAGAAGAGGAGGTTGAGAAAGTCGAGAAAGGAGAGCCTGCTGGATTGGGTGGAGAAGAGGAATTGTTGCTTCAGATAATGAAGCAAAGTGAATATAATGTTGTTGAGCAACTGAGGAAGACCCCTGCCCAGATTTCGTTGCTGTCATTGATCTTAAGCTCGGAAGTGCATCACCAAGCCCTACAAAAGATTCTGGATCAGGCCTTTGTAAACCCCGATATCACACCAGGGCAATTCGAGAAGATAGTGGGACAAATTCAGGCATCCAGTTTTGTCACTTTCTCGAAAGAGGAGATAGACCCGGATGGCTTAAAGCACACCAAGGCTTTACATGTGACAATAAAATGCAAAGGTTGCATAGTTGCTAAGGTCCTAATCGACAATGGATCTGTACTTAACGTCTTGCCCAATGCCACCTTGGCAAGGCTACCTGTCAACCGATCAAACATACGCCAAAGTGCTATGGTGGTAAGAGCCTTTGACGGCACAAGGAGGGAGGTACTGGGAGACATCGACTTGCCGCTTCAAATTGGGGCGTGCACTTTCAACGTCACGTTCCAAGTGATGGACATTGAACCTGCATACACCATGCTGCTAGGGAGACCTTGGATCCATTCAGCAAATGCCGTACCTTCGACCTTACATCAGAAACTTAAATACATCATGGACGGCAGGATCATCACTATGAAGGGGGAGGAAGCCATGTTGGTCACCAAGCCACAATCACTTCCTTATGTGGAAGCAGCTGAAAAGTCCTTGAAAAGTTCTTTCCAGGCTCTAGAGTTATAAGAAATTACCCTGAGGGATGAAGTGGCCATAGCTATAGTTGCAAAGGTGATGCTTAAGAATGGATACGAGGTAGGCAAGGGACTAGGCGCCACATTACAGGGGATTGTTGAACTCATACTGGCTATTTAGGAGGTTGGCCGTTTCGGCCTGGGATTTGAGGAAGATGCTCTTATGGATGGGCGATTTTGGAGGAGGAACATGCTTCGGGATCAGAGATTTGACCAGAAAGTCAGGAAAATGAAGGTTGTCCCGAAAATCACAGATGTCTTCACCAAACCAATCCTTGAGAATCCCAAGAAGGGTGAAGAATCACCTGAAGAATCATCTGTTGATGTCATACAACTGGACTCCCTATATGAAGCCCTGATCTCGCCAGTTGCTCAGGGGCGAGAACTGGATAATTGGGAAGCAGAGGACCTTCCTGTGCTTAATCTCGAGTAAAGTACATTTTGTTATCTACACTTGATCATTTTGTCCATGGTGACAAGTGCAATGCTGTAAATGGACCCTTTTCTTATGATTTGAATGTTAATGAATTAATAGCGCATTTTGCATCCAATTCTCTTTTCCTTTTTCTCTTGAAATCCATTCTTATAATATATTCCACTTTCGTTTCTTCAGGACCATTCATCAATTAACGCCTAATAATTCAATAGACTCAGAAATTCCTTTTGTTAATTTTGAAACTCCCACAACTGCTGTTACTTTAAGTGATTCTGAAGAAGAACTTGCAGAAGAAAGAGGTGAGAGGGATGAATCTTCCCTGGTGCCTTGTGGGGACGGAACGCACACTATAAATTTAGGCACAGAAGAAATAAAGAGGGAACTTAAGGTTGTGGGGAGTGGAGAATTAGAAGATATGGTCAGTTTGCTCAAGGAATTCTTGGATGTATTTTCAGGGAGCTATGATGATATGACCGGTTTAGACCCTCACATAGTGACGCACAAAATTCCCCTAATTCCCGGGATAATTCCAGTAAAGCAGAAATTAAGAAGAATGAATCCCGACACCTTGCTCAAGGTTAGGGATGAAGTCAAAAAGCAGTATGATGCTGGATTTTTGGAAGTGGTCAAGTACCCTCAGTGGATAGCCAATGTTGTCCCGGTGATGAAAAAAGACGGGAGAGTCAGGGTGTGTGTTGATTATAGGGATCTAAATAAGGTAAGTTTGAAGGATGATTTTCCTCTCCCGCACATAGATGTGCTAATAGACAATGCCACAGGATTGGGTAGATATTCGCGTATTGATGGGGCATCCGGGTACAACCAAATCCCCATGGATGAAGAAGACAAAGAGAAAACTGCTTTCATCACTCAGTGGGGGGTATTCTGTTATCGGGTCATGCCATTTGGGTTGAAGAATGCAGGGGCTACCTACCAACGCGCTATGGTCACATTATTCCATGATATGATGCACAAAGAAGTGGAGGTATATGTGGATGATATGATCATCAAATCCCGGGAAGGAGAAAGTCATGTCCAAGTGCTGAGGAAAGTATTCAAAAGGCTCAGAAAGTATCAGCTAAAGTTGAACCCAGCCAAATGTGTGTTTGGAGCTAAATCTGGAAAGTTATTGGGATTCACAGTAAGTGAGAAGGGGATAGAAGTGGATCCAGACAAAGTTCGAGCCATTCAGGAAATGCCATTCCCAAAAACGGAGAGGAAGGTGCGCAGTTTCCTGGGAAAGCTGAACTACATCTCGAGATTTATTTCCAACCTCACTGCCAAAACTGAACCCATCTTTAGACTACTCAGAAAGAACAACACCACTCAATGGGATTCAGTTTGTCAAGAGGCTTTCGAGAAAATTAAACAGTACTTGTCAAACCCACCGATATTGGTCCCTCCAGTAGCAGGAAGGCTGTTGATTCTGTACATGGCAGTCCAACAGAGCTCAATGGGATGTGTTTTAGGGCAGCATGATGACATAGGTCGAAAGGAGAGGGCCATTTATTACCTCAGCAAGAAATTCAATGATTGCGAGTCAAGATACTCTTTCCTAGAGAAAACTTGTTGCGCGTTGGCTTGGACGGCTAATCGGCTCAAACACTACATGTTGAATCATAAGACATGGCTCATCTCCCAGATGGATCCCATCAAGTATGTATTTGAAATCCTATTCGTGCCAGGGAGGATAGTAAAATGGTAGGTCATACTCTCTCAATATGATATTGTCTATATGACCAGAAAGGCGGTAAAAGGGAGCGTAATTGCTGATATCCTAGCAGAAAACCCTATCCAAGATTTTGAAGCCTTGGATTTCGAATTCCCTGATGAGCATGTTAACGAAGTCGATGGCAAAGAAAAGGAATCAACTGACATGTGGGAAATATATTTTGACGGAGCTGTCAATTTGTCTGGTAATGGGACCAGAGCTGTGTTGGTATCCCCTGACGAAAAACATTTCCCGATAGCTATCAAGTTGAAATTCGACTGCACCAACAATGTCACGGAATACGAAGCCTGTGTGATGGGTTTACAGGCTACCATCGAAATGAAAGTCAGAAAGTTAGAGGTGTACAGAGATTCGGCCTTGATCATTTATCAGGTTAAGGGAGAATGGCAAACCAAGGATCCGAAGCTGATTCCATATCAAAAGTACCTACTGGAATTGATCAAGAGCTTTGAAGAAATTTCTTTCACTCACCTTAACCGTGACAAGAATCAATTCACCGATGCATTAGCCGCCCTAGCTGTCATGACTCAGATGGAAGAGGGACAAATAACTCAGGAGTTGCAAATCAAAGCAAGGAGTGAGCCAGCGTACTGCTTCATGATCGAAGAAGAAGCATATGGTAAACCTTGGTATCATGACATCCAGGTCTACGTCAAAATCAGGGATTACCCTCCCGGGGCAAACAAAAATGAAAGAAGAATGATCCGGAAATTAGCTCTGGGATACTTCCCCAGTGGTGAAATTTTGTACAAAAGGAGCTCCAATGGCGAACTGTTAAGGCGCATGGATGCAAAAGAAGCAAGGAGGATCCTTTTCAAGACTCATGAGGGGAATTGTGCTACTCACGCCAATGGGCATATGATGGCCAAGCAAATCATGAGACGAGGATACTTCTGGACTACTATGGAGAAAGATTGCATCGAGTACTTTTGGAAATGTCATAAATGTCAAATCTATGCGGATTTGATAAATGTTCCGCCTCATCAATTGTTCAACCTCGTCTCGCCATGGCCTTTTGCAATGTGGGGAATCGATGTGATTGGTCCTATTAATCCCAAGGCATCCAATGGGCATAGGTTCATCTTGGTAGCTATTGACTATTTTTCTAAATAGGTAGAAGCGACATCATATGCCCACATCACGCAAAACACATTCCTCAAATTTCTCCAAAATAATGTCATCTGCCGACACGGCCTCCCTAGCGAGATCGTCATTGACAATGCCAAGAATTTGAATGGTCCGAAGATCCAAAGTTTATGTGACCAATACAAGATCCGACATCTCAATTCTTCACCATATCATCCCCAGATGAATGGAGAGGTGGAAGCCGCTAACAAAAATCTTAAGAGGATAATCCGAAAAATGACCATCACCTATAGAGATTGGCATGATATGCTTCCCTACGCTCTTCATGCATACCGGACCTTCGTAAGAACATCAACTGAGGCAACTCCATACTCACTGGTTTACGAGATGGAAGTTGTATTGCCCATTGAAGTGGAAATTCCTTCTCTGAAAATTCTGAAAGAATCAGGAATTGATGAGTCCGAATGGATCCAATCGAGGTTAGACCAATTGAATTTGCTGGACGAGAAGAGGCTAGCAGCAGCGTGTCATGGGCAATTATACCAAAGAAGAATGGCTAGGGCATTTAACAAAGGCGTTCGCCTGTGCGAATTCCAACCAGGAGACCTGGTTTTGAAAAAGATTCTTCCGAATCAAAACGATGCCCGGGGCAAATGGTCGCTGACTTACGAGGGACCCTAAGTGGTTAAAAATGCATTTTCTGGTGGTGCCCTGATCTTGACCCATATGGACGGCGAAGAATTCCCAAGACCCGTGAATGCCGACACTATCAAAAGGTATTATGCCTGAAAAAAGGTGTAGGGGTGAAAACCCGAAAGGGAGCTCCTAGCAAAATGTGCGAAAGAAGGCGAAAACCCGGAAGGGCGCTTTCTGTAAAATGAGTGAAGGATAAAAATAAATAAATAAATAAATAAAATAATTAAAATAAAAAATAAAAATAAAAAATAAAAATTTTCTTGTGGTGAAAACCTAAAAGGGGCCCTTAGAATCAGAAAATGGAGAAATAAGGAGAGGAATACGAGACCAGGAAAGGAAATAAGCCACCACGGCACGAATGTTCGTCAACAAAATACTTGAAGTAATGGCAGTTAAGGGACTTCAAGGTTAACTACAAGGAATCTGTGAGATCCATTCTTATACCTTTTTTTTGTGACTGTATCTTTTTCTCTCAAGCCATAATAAAGTTATTTTTTCTCTTTGATTTATTTTCTTTATATATTTATAATTTTATACTTACACTCGGATTCATCTTTCTTATATACCCACATTCTGATATTATTTTTCTTCTACATCTTTATGCGCTATTAATCTATTAAAATTTTGTCATAAGATTGGGATTTGGATATTGATAACCTCATGTACTTTGCTATGAGATTTGCAGGAAATGATCAATCGCCCAAAAAAAAAAAACCTAGGGGTGAAAACCCCGAAAGGCGCTTCTAATCAAATATGCAGAGAGGAAAGTGAAAACCTGGAAGGGCGCTTCCCACAAAATAAGAGGAAAGTCGAGAACAGGAAGGGCATCCGGGGAAGTGAATAAGAAAGGGAAAATCGTAGGTCAAGTCTTGTGACTCGTCCTCCATTAATCGTTTATCTTCGGGATCCTGTTAAGTGCACTTCGTCGCGGAAGAACTTCTCGTGTTAGGTTAGGCTTGCTTTGTCAGCATTTTAATTTCTCGCATTTAAATTTCTTGCTATCAATCTCTGGTTCCTTGATCCAAGTTGATTTTAATTTCAGCATTTGAATTTCTTGCTATCAACCTCTGGCTCCTTGATCCAAGTCGATTTTAATTTCTCGCATTTAATTTCTTGCTATCAACCTCTGGTTCCTTGATCCAAGTTGATTTTAATTTCTCACATTTAAATTCCTGTCATCAACCTCTGGTTCCTTGATCCAAGTTGATTTTAATTTTGGCATTTGAATTTCTTGCTATCAACCTCTGGCTTCTTGATCCAAGTTGATTTTAATTTCTCGCATTTAATTTCTTGCTATCAACCTCTAGTTCCTTGATCCGAGTTAATTTTAATTTCTCACATTTAAATTCTAGTCATCAATCTCTGGTTCCTTGATCCAAGTTGATTTTAATTTCTCACATTTAAATTCCAGTCATCAACCTCTGGTTCCTTGATCCAAGTTGATTTTAAATTTCCGCATTGTCAACCTCTGGTTTCTTAATCTAAGTTAATTTTAATTTTTCAGCATTTAAATTTCTGTCATCAACCTCTGGTTCCTTGATCCAAGTTGATTTTAATTTCTCACATTTAAATTCCTGTCATCAACCTCTGTTTCCTTGATCCAAGTTGATTTTAATTTCAGCATTTAAATTTCTTGCTAATCAACCTCTAGTTCCTTGATCCAAGTTGATTTTAATTTTCCCTTTAAATTTCTTGCTATCAACCTCTTGATCCAAATCGATTTTAATTTCTCGCATTTAAATTTCTTGCTATCAACTTCTGGATCCTTGATCCAAGTTGATTTTAATTTCTGGCATTTAAAATTCTTGTCATCAACCTCTAGTTCCTTGATCTAAGCTGATTTTAACTTCATGCATTTAAATTCCCCAAGTTGACTTTAATTTTTCAGCATTTAAATTTCTATCATCAACCTCTGGTTCCTTGATCCCAGTTGATTTTAATTTATTGCATTTAAATTCCTGTCATCAACCTCTAGATCCTCAATCTAAGTTGATTTTAATTTTTCAGTATTTAAATTTCTGTCATCAACCTCTGGTTCCTTGATCCAAGTTGATTTTAATTTTAGCATTTAAATTTCCTGTCATCAACCTCTGGTTCCTTGATCTAAGTTGATTTTAGTTTCTAACTCTGACTTTCAAGCCGAATTCTTGATCTCAACCCAATCGCCCAAAATATGGATCTGAATCTTTACATAATTCCTATACGGAAAAATATTATTCCCTTCAATAGAAATTATGTAAAGAGGGACAGCTGTCGACACCATATTTTGGCTGATCACCAAAGTCAACGGACTTTGAAAATCGATCTCCAGCCGACGTTCTTCAGTCACAAGTGACTCGATCAGGAAATAAACCGATCCCGCATCCAGTTAATTGCTTTCCGATCTCTCGTCAAAGGAGATCAAACCGATATCGAGTCTCCATGTCGTCCAATCTCATTTCCGATCTCTCGTCAAACGAGATCAAACCGATATCGAGTCTCCATGTCGTCCAATCTTATTTCCGATCTCTCGTCAAACGAGATCAAACTGGTATCAAGTCTCCATGCCATCCTGTCTCATTTCCGATCTCTCGTCAAAGGAGACCAAACCCATATCAAGTCTCCATGCCATCCAGCCTTATTTCTGATCTCTCCTTTTACAAATATTATGGAAAGTCGTTTAGCTAACACTAAGATCGGGTTCCTCACTGGTAAATTTTAGACATTACTTAAAATAAAGTTAAGATCTCAGTTCGATTTAATGGAGATTCCGACCTAATTCAAATCAAGCCTTTCAATTTTAATGATCTAAAGTTCTGCCCAGTGTTTGGTCATGACTTAGTCCGATCTCATGTTTACAATATTTTTTCGATCTCTTATACTTAGATTAATAGTTGCTTTTAAGTGTGATGTTCTAAAACGTTCAAACAATCAAGTACTCATGCAATTGGGATGCTTCCCGATCTCATCAAGAAATTGAACAAAAGAGAGAATTTCATTTCGTCTCAAGATAAAAGTACAAGTCATTAGGCTGGAGGGTCACCCCCAGCCTGTTCTACATTAACATTTCGCTCATCCTCTCTCTCTTTCTCGGTTTCCTCCTCGCTCTCCTCTTCGTCCTGAGAAACCAGATCCACCATCCACGAGAAGTCTTCCCCGGGGTAACGCCTCCTGAGCTCAGCCAGAAGATCGCTATGGGCATTCGCATAGGCACCATCTTCCCTCGTCACAGCCTCTTCTTCTTTCGCTCTGATCTCTTTGGTAAGGCAAGCAACGTCGGCAGTTCGGTGCGCCCGAGCTTCTCCAAGTTCACGAGCCTGATCAGCCAACTTATCCTCATAGGATTTCATCCGACCTTTGATTTCAGCAATATAGTCATGGGCGGATGAAAGTTGGGCTTGGGCAGAAGCTACGTCCTAAACCGCCTTTAGAATTTCTTGCCTCAGAAGATGAGCCTTTTCCCTGATTATATGCTGGTTCACTAGGCTCTCTACGCTCAAACTCATCGTCTGGGCTAGGAGATCGTCAATGCTACTCGGGGTCAGCCTGTTCCGATCCTCCTAGAGGCAGATGGAAGCTCCCAGAACCTTGGCCAAGCCCGGATTCTCCCGAACTGATCGGTTCTTCTCTAAGGAATGAATGAGGACCTAGGCACCTCGAGACAGGGTCCTCAAAGTAGGTTGGGAAGGCCCACCTTGCACACTAGAAGGAACAGGTGGAGGTGGTGGCTCTTCTTGTCGAGGGGGAAAAGGAGCTACTTCTACTTCTGGGACCGGTTGTCCCGAAGGTCGGGACGAGTCTCCCAGCGCCTCACTTGGATCCCGACTTAGCGTCTGTGACGCCGCGATGATCTTCATTTCTCGTACCTTCCTCGAGACCTCCCTCTTCCGCTTACGGCTCTCCTTTGGAGCATCGCCGCCAGCCATACCTATACAAAGAAAAGTCAGTGAGTTTGCTAAGGTTCAGAGATCAGAGATATAGAAGGTACCAGGGCCGAGGTCAGAGAGCTGAAGCTCGTATTCTTCATCGGAGATCAGCCACATCATCCAATACTTCAGCTCGGCCATCACAGTGTATAAGCACGAATACTTGTGAGTGGCCCCCTGATCCTTCAATTCCATTACCATTGCACCCTAGTCCCTACTCAAGGCGATCTTCTTTGGAATTGATGGGCCCAGATATTGCCAGCTACGCAGGAAACCTTCGAAACCATTTGGAATCTTGCTCCACAATATAAAGAAGTGATTCTTCCAATTCTTCAGTGAAGAGGGGAGATCGGTAAAAAGCCCGCAGTGCGGTTTGGCTTGGAAGAACCAATACTCGTCATCCTTTCGACGTGTAAGCCTATGCAGCTCGGCAAAAACCTTCGTTGTAGGCTCGAGCTTTCTGGCCCAGCATAAGCCTCTAAAAGCCACTAGAATTCGCCACGAATTCGGATGCACTTGGGCTACACATGCATGGTGGAACTTCAGAACATCCTTATAGAAGTCATCAAGGGGAAACCAAAGCCTGGCTTTTAATTGCTCTTCATACACCATGATCGCATCATTTTCGTCGAAGAAGTGATCAGTGCGGAGATCGCCATGGCATCTGATAAGCTCATAAGAGTCGGTCCGAAGGTTATACTCTTGACTAATGAATTGCAGATCGGTTTCCTGGAGGACTGACTGCAACTCGTCCACGGGAAGATTTTCTCTCCCAGAGGAAGGTGTCTGTCTCGACTGGGCCACTCGACCGTGGGCCGAAGCAAAAGTCTCAGGTCGCCCACTTGGCCTGACCACCTCAACTTCATCCGACGTCCACGAGATATGGACGGAAGAGGGGCTCGCCGCTCTCTGATCCTCGGTACAGCTCATTTTCAAAGAAATAAAAGAAGTTTAACTAGGAGAAGGATTAAAGTCCTTACCGGAGTGTGATCGGTGCCGGAAAAACTTGAAGAAATGAGAGAAAGTTGAAGTTGCTAGCAGAGTGCTGAAAATGACATAGAGGAGCAACTGATGGACCCTCCCCCTATTTATACTCGTTTGAGCATTCAATGCTCACAGTGTTCCAAGCGACGCATCGGTTAGCGGAATCCGCCTACTTTCCTGACCCGTCGCAAGAAGATTCCAGAAACACCATAAATAAAATAAAAGGAGATCGGCTAGCTAAGGTCGTCGGATTAAGGTGGATGTTCAGAGTCACAGATCGGTTAAGGATGATTTAGTTAGGAACCAGATCGGGTAGGCACATCAGAGATCGAAAAATTAACCAATGCAATAATTAAATAATGACCTTCAAATAAAATTTCATTTCATTTCCAAAAGGTCAGATTACATCATTTGGGCGATCACAGGAGATCGGATTACACCATTGAGAGAACCTTCAAAGATTAAATTTCATTGTTTGGGCGATCTCAAATCGGGAAGTGATGAGGGACCCGATGTGAGGGAGATCGGAAAAGAGTCATAACAGAGAGATCGGAAGGAAAAGAGATCGGAAAGCAATAAGAGGACAAAAAGACTTCCAATAACTTTCTTCATAATCAGGGCCAAGGTAGTTAAAGCATTGCAGACGTGATCAAATCTTCACCGCACGCAGAATCGCCCACATTGCTGACAGACGCCAAGACAGTTATGGCAGTCCTGTACATCTCAATCTCTGCCGTTGATCATACTTGTAAGGACGAACTCGGAACCCTTGGATCAAAAAGCAGATGACAGGTCTGACACCTTTTATTCCCAGCCTTCGAATCCATCTTGACAGGAAAAACCCTGAGCCGTTGGATTAAAGAGAGAAAGGACAGATATTCTGAATAGGATCTCAGTCGTCCATTTTGATTCTCTTTAATTCTCAGACATCGGATTATGTCCTTTTAAATCCAAACCTTCCATCTCCCCAGAAGAGATCCTGACCCTTCATTAGAAGCACCCGTTCCTTATAAATACCTGCATGTAATACTGTAGGGACGGACACAAGAAAAGGTGGTGGTGATTATAGTGGAAAGGCTCTTAAATTTAATTCAGTCTTGCTGCTTTGCCATTTTAAGCTTGCATAAAGATTGAGAAACTTCAGAAACTAGTTTTCTCGAGTGTCTCCATTGATAGAGTTTTCGAACCCTGAAATCCTTCATTTTCAGTTTGTTCATCACTCTGCTATACCATTTCCGTTCAGTCTCGCCCTCACCACCCCAACCTCAGCATTATTCTTTCAGCTTGACCTCATTCTGACCCGGTAGCCATCGCTTCGGCTTAACTGCATTTCAACCTGGTTCTCGCAATCTCAAAGTAAGCATTGGTCCCTCTACCACCAGCCTTCAACGCAATAATATTTGTGATCCCCAGAGTCAGTTTGATAGCCTCGACCTCACACAGGTAAGTATATAGACTGTCACCTTGCCGAACGCTCGCGTTTTACTCTCTCTGTTTTTATTCTCAAAATTTTCATTAAGCTCAGTTATACTAAAAATTCCCACATAGATCCTTCAAACCAATAGTTATTCTCTTGAGTTTACTTTTTCTATTCATCAGTTCACGTTATTTATATGTTCTTAGTTTTTATTTCCTTCGAACATAGGCGTTTCGGTTATGGGTAACTTGTAGGCAATTTAATAAAATGTTGGCAGCAGTATCTTAATGTGAAAGTTTCTTTGAATAAATGAAAATAACCAAAGAATGAATAAGGAAATCTGAGGAAAAGTTATGAGGTCGGGTTACTAAACTAGTCTAGGAAATAGCATAATAGAGCAGGAACCGAGATAAGATTAGACCCCAGACTAGTAACTGAAAGAGATCGGATATAGCCAGCCAAAGAGTTCGGACAAGAGAGCCATATACGAGATCAGTGAAAGGCTCGGTTTTAAATCAAACACTTTAAGAGGTCGGGGGAGAGTTCTTACCTGATCCTCATTCAAACAAAACACGGAGATCGGAGGAGAGTTCTTATCCGAGATCCTTCTTTTAAAATTTTAAACCAAACACTTTAAGAGGTCGGGGGAGAGTTCTTACCCGATCCTTATTCAAACAAAACACGGAGATCGGAGGAGAGTTCTTATCCGAGATCCTTCATTTAAATTTTGAACCGAACACTCTAAGAGATCGGGGGAGAGTTCTTACCCGATTCTCATTCAAATAAAGCACGGAGATCGGAGGAGAGTTCTTATCCGAGATCCTTCATTTAAATTTTGAACCGAACACTTTAAGATGTCGGGCGAGAGTTCTTACCCGATTCTCATTCAAATAAAGCACGGAGATCGGAGGAGAGTTCTTATCCGAGATCCTTCATTTAAAATTTTAAACCAAACACTCTAAGAGATCGGGAGAGAGTTCTTACCTGATTCTCATTCAAATAAAAAATGGAGATCGGAGGAGAGTTCTTATCCGAGATCCTTCAGTAAAAACTTTAAACTGAATATTCTAAGGGATCGGGGGAGAGTTTTTACCCATTTCTCAGCCAAAACCTTAATGAAATATGAGGAGATCGGAGGAGAGTTCTTATCCGAAATCTCTCGCTTAAAACTCTTAATAAAACATATCTAGAAATCAGGAGAAGCTCCTTACCCGAGCTCTCTTAACAAAAATCCAAATTAAACAACACAACCCCAATACACAAGATAACTCCACTCGAACACCTATCCACTAAAGGACCATCTCACGAATTCGTGTTCTTGGGCAACCCAAAATAAGTGAAATATCAAATACTCCTTTATTAGCACAAAGGATTAACATCATCACTATCCCAACCCTCTAATTACCCTTTTAATTTATGAAAGAGCATAACATTAAATCTGTTTACCCTCATTGAAGGACGAGACGGGGTGCCTAACACCTTCCCCACCCGTATATGGACCCCGAACCTAGAATCTCTGTTTTCGAAGTGGTTTCTTTTTAATTTATTTTCACAAATGGTTTTCTTTAATTTCCCTCAAAATTAAAGTGGCGACTCCTCACTCTTTCCCACTTCGGTGAGTGTTCGTCCAGGCGACGGCAAAAATACCCTTGCGACAATGAACATTTCATGAGTGACATAATTCAGCTTATTTACGCAAGCATTGCAGCCACTGTATTGCTGTGTTTTTTTTGTACATATTTTCCTATGTTTATTTTTTCATATAATAAAAATTAATATTATATTTTTCAAATGTAAAAGCCTTTTGTTTATAATATTGGTATTGAATCATCTAATAATCAATTGATAAGCCAGTCCTAAATAGCTTAGTGGAGAAATGCTCCATTTTTCAACTTGTGGCCATAGGTTTAACGTCACACTCTTTAAACAAAATTAGCTAATTTTTCAGTATTTTTATATTACACTCTTGATAAAATTTGCTCTCATGTTTTCAATTTTTTATGATATGTACTTACTCATGACGAGAAATAAGACATCAGAAACTCATATGTATAACATTAATTCATCTCAGTAGCCAAAAATTGAATTAGCAACTCACCTCCTACGTTGTGTACAGATCTTATTTTTGGACCCCCCCAACTGGCAATCATGCTTTAATTTTTTATAAAAAGACAATTTACCTTTTCTGCCTCTCTTTTGACTTTTTTCCTCTTTTCACTTTCCAAACAAGGAGAGAAAAATAATTTTATTTCCATCAATCTCTTCACCTTCATTTACCTCTTCTCTCATTCTTTTCAGGATCATTTATATCCAAATCTTTAAAATTTAGTAAAATATAAAATTCGCATATTAATATCTATTTAAAGGTTTTTTTCCAAAAAAAAAATCTCTATTTAAAGTTTAAGTAATAATTCAATTCTTATCTTTTATTTTTCTTAAATAAATTAACTATAATGAACATATTTCTTTTGTATTGACCCGTATTAGGTTAGTTTAATTTAATGAAAAGCGAATCCTAAGAAATATTTTTATTTCATTTTTAAACTTCCATTATTAAGATCATTATCTTTCGGTAAAAGCTATAGACCCTATTAGGTTGTGCACAATTTTCAGATCCCAAATTAAAAAATTATACAACACTAATAAAAATCATACTAAATTAAAATTATTTTAATACTTTAGTTCTATTTGTGTTCTTCATTAAAAATTATATCGGAATCGTATCAAAATCGAACCAAATTAAAGCCAAACAAAAAATTAAATATATACATTTATTTTTCTATGAATCTTTTAGATGTATTATATACTTTTAATATGATTATATATATTTATATATGTATGTGTAGTTATAGACTAAATATAGGTAATATTATATTTTATTTCTCCATATTTTTTTTAATAATTTTAGTTATATATATATATATATATATTAAATTACTTTATAATTTTTAATTATAAGTACACCATTATATTATATATATGCTTAATTATATTTGTATCTTATAGTTAATAATTACATAATTAATATATAACTTAAAGATATATTATATGATTTACTTGTACTATTATATTATATAATACGTTTAATCTTTAATTATATATGTACTTTATAATTAAAAATTATATAATTTAAAAATAATTTAAAAATATATTATATAATTTATTAATAACTCATTTTAAGACTACAATGCTAATTAAGTATAACTTTTTATAGAAATATTACATAAAATTATTTTAAAAATTGAGAATTAAACTAAAATAAAAAAATTAAGAATCATATCAAATTTGAATCAAAACAACGAAAAATCAAATCAAAATTTTACCGAAAGTTTGATTAACCGAAACCTAAGCCGTGCAACCCTAGACTCCACAATGAAGTAGAGATTCATGCATCATTGGTCAAAAAGACATAGAATCCATTATGAAGCAAGGAATTAAAGAGACCAATAAGAATTAAAGAGATTAATACCTTTACTCTTCGTCTTTGTAATAAGGAAAATGTTCCAAAAAAAAAAAAATTAACTCTTCGTGATTTTATAATTTTATCCTGCACTTTTTTCTAACAATTACATATTAACATGTTAAGGACGAATTAATTGTATCCTGTCGTATGAACAACATTGATTTTTGTAATCTAAGAAGTAAGAACTGATAATCAGAAGAAACTAAAGAGAAAACATGACTCCATTTATATATATATATATATATATATATATATATATATATATATATATATATATATATAAAGATAATTAAAAGTGAGCAAGATGATTTGAGCAAAAATTAAGAAGAATCACATATTTGCGGTACTTGACCTTCAATACTATTTAACCTATTAAAAATTGAGATAAGTTTGAATGTCATGTTAGCTGGATCACATTATAGGAATTGGATGAAATAAATTTATTAACATCAAGTGGATGTGCTCAATTATTGTTTGTATAATGCAACTTGTCTTCTCTGCATTTTCTGCCAACGTGGATGTGGCTTTGTCTTCCAATTGGATTGATAAGGTTTATTATCCTTTTGAAAAGACAACTCCCCATGTTCCACCGACAAGCCATTGTTGGATTGAAGAACACTTTTGATTGTGCTAATCTTTTATGTGAGTTGGAGACGGTGTTGAAATTTGATATTGAAAAAATATAAAATAAAAAAAATATATAAAGAGTTAGATTATAATATTAAATTAATTAATTATTTTAATATATAAAATTATATAATAATTTATATAAATTTAAATTAAAATAAATTAATTTATAATTTAACAAACATTTTCTCCGACCTATTAAACTCAGCACCAAGCCAAGCTTAGGGAGATCGGCTTGAGCAGTTTGCGAAGCACAACAGGCTCGCCCACAACGCTGGCCGAGCTCAAGGAGCGCAGCGCCAGGGGTGGAACCAAGCCAGTTGGTTAAGGACCGGAAGACACTGTTTCAAACGCTTCGGAAAGGATCTTGATGGAGTGGATCGACATTGCAGGTGGGTCACCCTTGTCACTCACTAGCAGCGCGACCTGTCGCACCACCGGACAAAATCATGCTGTCTCCTTTATTGACTTATTTTTTGCTTTTGGACTTGCATCCTTTTTTTTTTTTTTATAAGAAGTTAAAGCTGACATGATAATTTAAAAATAAAAAATTATAATTTACCTTTTCTGCCCCTCTTTTTTAACTTTATTTTCTCTCATCGGTCATCACTTTCCAAACAAGAGAGAAAAGTAATTTCATTTCCATCATGCTCTTCACTACTCATTTCTCTCCTCTCCCGTTATTTCCAGATAATTTATATCCAAATATTTAAAATTTAGTAAAATATAAAATTTGCAGATTAATCTCTTTTGACAGATCTTTTTTCAAAAAAAAAAAAGTTCTATTTGACGATTTGAGTAATTATTGAATTTTTAAATTTTATTTTTGTTAAACAAATTAATCCTTTTACCAAAGAAAATCAATTTATCATTAGTTAATTGTTAGCTCTTAAAAAAATTTTATAATGGTACGATTTTTTATAATTTCTACAATTTCCTGCCATAGAAGGGTAATTTTGCTATTATAAAAGCTTTTTTCAGAGTTAATAATTGAATAACGATAAATTGATTTGTTTGTTTATTGTATAAGAACGTTTGGTTTAGTGAAATAAACAAATAAAAAATGAAAGTTTAAAGCAACAGTCTCTATAATAATAATAATTTGATTAAGATAAGTGGCCATTAACATACTTTTTCTGTATTGGCTCGCATTAGGTTGATTTAATTTAATGGCAAGCGAATTCAAGAAATATTTTTATTTTATTTTTAAACTTGCATAATTAGGGTTGTGGAAGCGTATTGTATTAAACTGAATTTATTTTATATTTTAATTTTATATTTTTTTTACTAAAAATTATATTGAAATTGTATTAAAATTGAACTAAAATTATATTAAATTATAACTAAATAAAAAATTAAATTTATATATATATGTTTTTTTTATAAATTTTTTAGATGTATTATACACTTTTAATATAATTATATATATGTGTATAATTATGGATTAAATATAGCTAATATTATATTTCATTTCTCTATATTTTCTTAATATTTTTAGTTATATATATAATAATTCTTAATTATAATTATATTATTATATCAATTTTATATCTTATAGTTAAAGATTACATAATTAATAAATAGCTAAAAGATATTTTATATGATATATTATGTACTAACAACCTACTTTAAAAATACAAATTAAGTATGGTTTTTTATAGAAATATTATAAAAAATTATTTTAAAAATCGAGAATTGAATCAAAACCGAAGAATTAAGAATAGTATTGAACTGAAAAATATATAATCGTACTGAATCATAATCTAAATAATAAAGAATCAAACTAAAATTATACAAAAATTTCACTTTAATTTCTGTTCTTAGACATATCTTAATCACAAGCCCCTAGACTCCACAATGAAGCAAGGAATAAAGAGATTCAAGCATCATTTATTAAAAAGACATGAAATCCATTATGATGCAAGGAACTAAAGAGATCAATAAGAATTACAAAGATCAATACCTCTACTCTTCATCTTTGTAATTAGGAAAAATCTTTAACTTCTTATAATTTTTACAATTTTACTCTATGCCTTTGGATCAGCTCCAGAAAATTGACTGAATATTTGGATCAGCTGCAGAATTCTACTGATCTGAAACAGATAACAGACAGAGAAAACGTGGTTTGAGCTAAATGCTCAGTGAATGATAATTATAGTACACAACGGAATAGGAACAGACAGACGCTTGATTAATTTCACAATAAAATTTTTATTCAATAAAATCATGCTCATTCTGACAAAATCATTAATAAAATAACTTCATAAAACATATATATAAAAGAAATTCATTCAATAAAAATTTTATGGTACAGTGCACCAGGGTAATGATACCCCATATTACTAAAGGCCAGATGGTAAGCGCGCTACCAGATATTAGATACCTTCCTTCTCCTTCACAGATATCAATGCATATGATACTAATGCAAACCTAAACTGCAATGATGCATGACTTGACAATGCAACCTAATACCGTGATAATCCACACGGCAGGGCCAGATAACAGAAACAGATACTGGGCACAGGTACCAATTCAAAACAGAAAATCAATTTGTACAAATCAATCAAAATCAATAAAAATTTCAGATAACAAATAATAACTGATAGTGCAATTCCAATAGTGTATTTCAATAGTTTCAAAGAGTCAATAATCTCAAATCAATTCAGTGTAACACATCGGTAAATTTTATAGTCAAATATCAATCAATATAAATACATTAAAGGCCTGTTCCCGGAATTCTAATGGGTCTAATGCAGAGATAGTTGACAAAATCAATTATTTAATCAAAATTGAAATAAAATTCAATAATAAAATAAAACTCTAGAAAATCACATATAAAATAATTGTTAAAATATTGATTTAAATTTCATTTAATAATAAACTTAATGCTAAGAAATTTTAAAATGGACTAAAACGGTGCCATGTACTATAATTACCACTCACCTGGAACCTCCAAGACAATAGTTATTTTCAATGGAAAAGAGACAATTTCAATTGACTGATTGAATATTCAAATCTCCTACACACCCAAAATATTAAAGAAAAATATCAAATAATAATAAAATAAAATTATATATATATATATATATATATATATATAACATACTCACTTTAGCTAGTCCATACAGTCTACTGTTCAGGCGACCAATGTCAGTCTGGGCAGCTAGAATGTTTGAAATTATAAATAGATTAGAGTGAGGAGTTATAAAGAAACTAAATAATGCTCATAAAAATCAAGGAAAAACTTTTAGAAACCAAATACACTAAGGTTAAACGAGCCGAAACCCCAGGGATGAGTAACCCGAAGGGGAAGTGACGGTAAAGGCGATTAGCAACCCTAGACCAGGGGAAAATTTCATGAAATAATTTTTGGGGCCTCAGGGAAGGATTATTGGGGTTCCAATGACAATAAAATGTTAAGAAAACACAAGGAAAATTTAATCAATCGGTACACATAATTTTAGCTCGTTAAGCCAAACGGAGGGCATTTTGGTCATTTCGTCTTCAGAAATGATTTTTGACCAACTTGTCCAATTAAGTACATAAATTTTATGATATCAAATATGAATAAACATCGCTAAAAATGAAATTAAAAGTGAGTAGTAAAGAAAAAAAAAAAAGAGAAAAGAGATAATATTGATTTAATGAGGTAAGCATGAGGTCATTTAAAATTTATGGGCCAATCAAATGTAACAAAACCACTTATAACACATTAAAAGGAAAGAAAAGAAATCAAAACTCTAGAAAAAGCTAGCAGCCACCTTCTTCTTCTTTTGGCCGAAATTCATTCCTCACCTCTCTCCTCCATTTTCATGGTTATCAAGCTTCATTCCCTTAGTTTCTTTCAACTAAACCCTAAGTGCCCAACACAAAACCTTACTTTTTTATCTTAGTGAAGTTTTTGGGAACAAAAAGAAGTAAAGTGAAAGAGTTCTTACAAGCTTGAAAGGTGACTCCATTAGAGGTTAGTGACTTAAACTTGATTTTCTCTTTAAATTCATGTTGAAGGTGTATGATTGAGTGCAAAATTACAAAGAAATTTAATAAATACCATGTGTATGCCCATCTCATATTTTCGGCAGCCTTAGATGTGGTAAGGTTTTGATGATTTTCATGGAGCTAAAATAGTAGTATGGCTCCCTTTAGTATTAATCTTTTAAGTGAAATGATGAAATGCAAGTTAAATGCATGATTTGAGATGTTAGGGTTAGGGTTTGGGTATAAAATGGAGACCTTGATCATGTAATGGTGAAAATGAATTTTAATGGTCAATTAGTGACCATTTGGTTATGTGTAAACAAGAAATGAAGTGGTTGGTATAGTGGGAATTGAGGTTAGTGTGGCTGCCCTTGGTGACCTGCAGGACTAGGCATAAGTCCAGCAGGTTTGAACAGCAATAAATGGAGTTGTAGAGGTTCAATTGGTGCGAGGCCAATTGGACATGAAACTAGACACATAATGGCACAACTTTGGTGAAGAAACCATGCCCAGAAAACCAAACCAAGTTGACCTAAAGATTACCCTAATCCGGGTGACCTGCATTCTGCTTGGGCAAATGACCAAATGAATAGTATTTAGTCATTTGGCCATAACTCAGTGTAGAAAGGTCCAATTGACCTGAAATTTTACCAGCAACAAGTTGAGATATAGACCTAAAACTTTCATGAAGAAACCTAACCCAAATTATGACCATAACATATTCAAAAAGTGACCTGTAATCACTATTTAAAATACTGTAGACTTGGTCAGTCCAGAAAATCTAGAAAATTTGTAATCCGGCTAGTTGTGGTTTTTGGGCCATAACTTAAACTACAAAACTCCAAATGGAGTGATTCAAAAAAGGAAATGTAACTAGACAAAATAAGAAACAACTTTTATGTTGACTATTTTTCCAAATTCTCACTACAAAAATGACTAATGGAATAGTAAACACAAAGCTTGAAATCTGACAATTTTGAACAATTAACATTAAGCTTAGAAATGGTATTGGCAACCAATACCAACAATTTTAGAATGCAAAATGTGGTATGTTGGGAGTATTAAAACTAATGTACCTATTGTCCATGTAAAAGTCAACATTTTGTTGACTAATGAATTGAATAGTAACGCCAAAACTTGAATTTCAAAGAATTGTGAAACTTAAGAGTGTAATATGCCCTAATACACCTAGCAAGATTGGTTTGGATAGGTTGCATGCCAATAGGGTTCTGTTAGCAGTACTGCATATGGCTTCATGCCATTCTATGTTTTATGGCCTCACGTGCCATTCTGTGACATAATAGCCTTTGACTATGTTAGTTGAGTTGTTATATTCGGGTTTTACCCCTGATAATTATTACAGCTTATTAGCTGTTCTGTTGCACACCAGGAGACACAATGTGACCGATGGTGTGATGGTCCGAGGTACTTAGTACCCAGTACTAGTTTACCCGTTTATTCAGTCCAGTCGACTAGTATGGATTACTCGGGCAATGATAATAAATCTTACCAAATTTTAATCGAATAATACTGCAATAAATATCAGAAATTAAGTCTACAAAAAATGTAAACATACATTCTGCATATTTACTTTATTTTAGTTATTTTATTTTATATTGTCACCACTAAGCAGAATTGCTTAGCGCGTCGCTTTTGCCACGCGCAGGTACTGGAGACATAGCTAGGGAGTCCAGCAGACCTCATACAAGGTGAGCTTTCAGATCTGCACACGGAGTCCAGAGTCACCTCACATTTGCAGTGCATTTGGTAGGACATTAGGCCACTTTTGGTATTTTGGTATTTTGTAAACTTCTGTAATGAATATTATAAACTCATGTAATTATGCTTTTGATGTAATTATCTATGAACTATGTTCAGTAATAAATGTGAGCATTTCTCATTGAATTGAGTGTGATATGAAATGAATTGAATTTTGAGATATTGAAGTGATTTGAGAAATTTTTGAAAATATATTGGTGGTTGACTAAAAATGATGTGATGATTTTATTGAAAGTGTTTTTAACAGATTCAGAAAAACTGTTTTTCCAATTTAGAGCCGGCACTCTGCCGGATTTTCTATAAAATTTGCGAAAAAATTCAAATTAATCAAAATTGTAAATAAATAAGTAAAAAGGGTAAATTGAATTGAAATATGATTTGGTGCTCACTGCAGTAAGTGTGGCATATCTTCGCTACACTATAGATTTTGTAAGGGTGTCACAATATATATATATATATATATATATATATATATATATATATATATATATATATATATATAATAATAATAATAATAAAAAATTATTATCCAACAGTAATTATGATCAACCCAATTCAATATCAATTATAAAAAAAAAATAAATTTCTAGAGTAGTTGTAACAGATCAATAAAAGAAAATAAAATTAGATTTACCTATTATTGAACAAGGAATGAGAATTTTTACCTTGAAAATAGAATCGAAGGTGATGAATAGAGAAGTAAAAATTTAGGGATTCTCTGCGCACATCATATTATATATATATATATATATATATATATATATATATATATATAGTTTAAAAGATAATGAAAATACCTGTTGAGAGTATTTGATAGAAAAAAGAGGTGACAAACAGGTTTTGAGAGTAAAATTTAGCAGAAGAGATGATTAAGGTATATATATATTTCAAGAATTCTATTAGGTGTAGAATGGGATAAGAGTTATTATTGAACTAGGTTGTTCAGATTGCAGATATATATTTAATTTCAAAAATAATATATATATATTTAAAATAAATAAGCAGACTATCCAATGAAATATATATATATTTTTTATAAATATATTAAATTATTATTAACTAATTAAAATAAAATAATAATAAATAATAAATATATATGATTTTCACAAAAATGTTCCAAAAAAAAAAAAATTAACACTTCGTGATTTTTATAATTTTATCCTGCACTTTTTTCTAACAATTACATATTAATCTATTAAGGACGATTTAATTGTATCCTGTCGTACGAACAGCATTGATTTTTTAATCTAAGAACTGATAATCAGAAGAAACTAAAGAGAAGGTTAATAACATGACTCCATTTATATATATATATATATATATATATATATATATATATATATATATATATAAAGATAATTAAAAGTGAGCAGGATGATTTAAGCAAAAATTAAGAAGACTCGTATATTTACAATACTTGACCTTTAATAGTATTTAACCTATTAAAAATTGAGATAAGTTTGAATGCCATGTTTGGCGGATCACATTATGGGAATTGGATGTAATAAATTTATTAACATCACGTGGCTGTGCTCAATTATTGTTTGTATAATGCAACTTGTCTTCTCTGCATTTTCTGCCAACGTGGATGTGGCTTTGTCTTCCAATTGGATTGATAAGGTTTATTATCCTTTTGAAAAGACAACTCCCCATGTTCCACCGACAAGCCATTGTTGGATTGAAGAACACTTTTAATTGTGCTAATCTTTTATGTGAGTCGGAGACGGTGTTGAAATTTGATATTAAAAAAATATAAAATAAAAAAATATAAATAGTTAAATTATAATATTAAATTAATTAATTATTTCAATATGTGAAATTATATAATAATTTATATGAATTTAAATTAAAATAAATCAATTTATAATTTAACAAACATTTTCTCCGACCTATTAAACTCAGCACCAAGCCAAGCTTAGGGAGATCGGCTTGAGCAGCATGCGAAGCACAACAGGCTCGCCCACAACGCTGGCCGAGCTCAAAGGAGCGCAGCGCCTGGGGTGGAACCAAGCCAGTTGGTTAAGGACCGGAAGACACTGTTTCAAACGCTTCAGAAAGGCTCTTAATGGAGTGGATGTGGATCGACGTTGCAGGTGGGTCACCCTTGTCACTCACTAGCAGCGCGACCTGTCGCACCACCGGACAAAATCATGCTGCCTCCTTTATTGACTTATTTTTTGCTTTTGGACTTGTAATTTTTTTTTTTATAAGAAGTTAAAGCAACATTAATTTTTTTTAATCTAAGGACTGATAATCAGAAAAAACTAAAGAAAAAGTTAATAAACTCTATTTATATAAAAAAAAAATATAATTAAAAGTGAGAAAGATGATTTAAGCAAAAATTAAGAAGACTCACATATTTGCAGTACTTGACCTTCAATAGTATTTAACCCATTAAAATTTGAAATGAGTTTTGAATGCCACGTTAGGTAGATCACATAATAGGTATTGGATGAAATAAATTTATAAACATCAAGCGGATGTGCTCAATTATTGATTTCTACAATTTATATAATTATAGATTATACCTAAGTAAGTTGAATCAGTAAAAGACACTCTCTCTGTCGTGCAACTCGTCTTCTTCGCATTTTCTGTGAGCATGCGCGTGCCTTTGTAGTCTAATTGGTTTGATAAAGTTTGTTATCCTTTTGAAAAGACGACCTCCACATGTTCCACCGACAAGCCATTGTTGGATTGAAGATCTCTTATGATTGTGCCAATTTTTTATGTGAGTTAGAGGCAAAGGATGAGTTTAGTGATCCGAAAATAAAGCCATGCCCTCCACGAAGTGTGCATAGACGCTTGGTTAGGTTGGTAATGTATTATTGATATCCCAACTCAAACTAGCTACGGGATCTTGATCGACAATAAAATTTGGCTTGGCATAATTTCCCAATTTCCATAACAAATTTAAGCCTATGCAAAGCCTAATAAAATGCCAAATTTTATTAAAAAATGATAAAATCTAACCAATAATATTAAATATTATAATCATTCTCCTGTTTCTTTTCTCATTTCCAATTTCTATAAATCAGAAATTTATCATTGGACAAAAAAATTCACTAATTTTATTGTTGTTTCTTATAATTAATATATACAATAACGATTTTATTTAAAATATATCGCTTATTTGATAAATTTAAAATTTTTTTTATTCAAATAAAAATTAAGTGATAATTAAAAGTGATTATGCATAAATTCAAGAGATGCATGATTGACCTTAGAAAAGGATGGCCATGTGGGGGATGCGTAATATTGGCCCCGAGTTGGTGGCAGATAGCTGTTCTTAATTTATGCGATATATTAATTAATTTTTTTAATTATTTATTTATTTATTAAAATAATAAAAAAACTTAACAAAAACAGATAAACTAAGCTCAAATCAATAGACTTCCTTAACATACTCCTCAGACCTAAAATATTAGATGAAAAAATTTGGTGTAACATTAGAATTAGAGTATTATACCATATGTTATAACTAGTATATAGTAAAGCAACCCTAGTCAAACTATATGCAGCTAAATTAACTTGTTTCCAAAACCAAGTTATATATATATATATATATATATATATATATATATATATATATATATATATATATATATATATATATATTCTTAGATGTCTTTATATTGCAATTATATTATATATTTAATTACAATTATTAACTATGTTAATATTTGATGTTATGGAATAGAACATCAATTATATAAATGTAATCAATTATATTTAAAGTTACTAATCATCATTACATATAAAAATAGATATAATCATAATTATTTTTTTATCATTTATTATGAACATAACCATCACTTGGTCAGCATTGCTACCACTACCATTGCCACTATCACTATCCCTACCTTGTCGCACTACCACCACCATTCTGTTACTATCATCGTTATCACTATCATCACCACTTGACTATCGTTAGCTATTGCCACCTCTACCACCATTTGACCACTACCACTACCTCACCTTGCCACCGCCAATATCTAACCACCACTGTTGTCAATACAACAACCACTTAGACACTACTATCACTTAATTACAACTTTAATGCATTAAATAATTAATCACAATGCATTACATTACATTTTATCAAACATAATCTAAAATCAAATTGAAAAATAAAGACAATTCATCAATGTGAATTGGTTTTTAGATAATACATACTATGGATGCTTTTGATTTCAATCCAACTCGCAGGACAACTCCATTAATTTTTTGTAGCTCGATTAATTTTTTGTAATCTCATCTTATTTTTTCTATTGTGCAGAGCGAGGGGCGATAAGATTAGATTTTTCTATTCCGAATCTTTGAAACCTACCCACACTATAATATATTATTATTTTTTATTAAAAATTTATTTTTTTATTTTAATATACTCAAGTACTTAAATATTAAAATTTTACTATTAAGATTATATTGCTGATTTGTATTTCTAACTTATAATTTAATTTTTAATAAATAAATTTTGTTGTTTAATGATAAATTAAAATTAAAAAAAGAAAAAAAGAAAATTGCCACAGAATATTTGTCCGGCCTCACTCCCTGCACAGAAAAGTTTTCATTCCAAGCCCGATCTCGACGAGATGAGAATGGGAAGAGCAATCATTGCCCGATCTCAACGAGATGAGAATGGGAAGAGCAATCATCACCCCGATTTTACCTGTTAGTATTCCAAAGAGGTACACGGCTATCAACTCCATGCAATCAATTTAAAATTAATTTTTTAATTTGATATTCATGAGTTTCAATTCATCATATGTAATGAAATGATACCTTTAATTCAATTATACAAGCTTTGAGTGCCATGTAGGTAGATTACATGGTAGGCATTAAATTAAATAAATTTACGAAACTAATTATTATTTTATTACCCCTGTTTTACAACTTTTCTTTCCTACAATTTTTTTTTTTAATTTTATCAAAAAATTAACTTCTTTCAATTCAACCAAAAATAAAAAAATATAAGTCTAGAAATCTAACACAAGCATATTCTGAACTTTAAATAAATTGATTATTAGCACTCTTAATACACTCAATATTTATAAAAGTTTAAAGAACAAAATAAATCAAATTTGTGACTGAGTTTCTTAGGCCATTTGCTAACTAATGGACTATACCTCTTGAAAGACAAAGAAATGCCTATTACCATGAAGCTTGTTCGTATGCCAAATAAATCGGTCTAAACATTGTATGATTTGATTTTTCTTTTCTTTCTAAGCATAAATACCGCAGGAGGCTAGAGGAGAATGGATAAAAGAAGGTACAAATTTCTTGCAGAAATTGGTAAAAATCCAAATAAAATCTAAACAAACAAAAGAAAGGAAAAAAAAAAAAAAAGAAATAGAGAGAGGAAGAAGAAGAAAATTTTTTTGCTTAAAATGCAAAAAAAAGAAAGCAAATATTTGGATGATTATTATAATTAGACTCAGGTTAATAATTTATGCTAAAATTAATAAAATTAAAAAATATTGGATAAATTTGATAAAAAAATAATCTCTCTTCCTAAATAGTTTCCTTAAAGTGAACAATGTTAGGTGGGAGACGGAAAAATTAGATGGAAGGCCCATAAATTGTGAAAATTTTTTAATATATCATTTTATTTTTATATTTAATTTTCGCATAAAAAAAATTAAAGACAGCATATTAAATTAAATGAATAAAAAAAATTTATTTCCCTTTTTGCCAACTCAATTTTTTATTCTCTCTTTGATGTGGCCCAACCGCAAGTGCACGGGTCGTACAAGTAATATAGAAAAGATATCGTTTCCACGAGGAGTTGTGTTAATGATTGAATTTTTGATATAAAAAGTTGATTATATTGAACTATTTTTGAAATTGAAGCAATGAATTGATGGGTTTTGGAATGTGAAATCTATATGTGCAAAATTAATAATCTATTCAACTATTTAATGATTTAACTAAATTTGCGTCAAATTAAAATAAGCAAATTCAAATATGGCAATATTTAAAATGGCAAGCAATTAAATTCAATTAGAAATTAACAATGATAAAAAGGCGATTCCGGAGTTCGGAATTTCATATTCAAGCTATTTTGGGATTTTAAATTGGTTATCCAATCTTGTGGAACTTACGGGTTTTAAGGAGATTAATTCTTAAATCCTTTGAATACCCTTTCGAGTGAAACAAAGAGTGCCTTAATCAATCTAATCCTACTTTCATGGAGTTAGAGTTAATTAAAACCCATTAAGTTCTTTAATTAATCTGTGAATCCTCTTAATCCTTAGTCTATTTCTAGATCTAAGTTAATTAAGTCCAATTCCTTGATTATCTATCACAAGGTTTTCTCCTTTCGATGCCTCAACCATGGATTAAGAACATCACTTAATGGGATCCTACACTAAGCATGTCATTAAGCACACAAGAAATGAATAAAACTCATTAAGACCACAAAATATGGATTACCCAATCAAAATCCACAAAATATCTCAAATATTACATCCCTTACTCCAGAATCAAAATAAAACTACTCACTATCCATAATGTTTACAAGATATTCTGAGTTTATAAGGAAATAAAGCTTTAATCTAAGCTAAGAAAAAAGAAACTAAACACTAGAAAGGTAGGAAAAATGTAAGAAAAGAAAGAAATCTCCAAATCTGGTTGGAAATGGAGTGGGAGATGATTGTGACTCTTCAGCTGCTACCTCCCCTATTTCTTTTCTTCCTCTACTTGCTTCCCCCCTTTCTAAAATGGGATAAGGGTCCTATTTATAGCATTTCTAACATGGAGCCCTAAAATAGTGTGTTTGAGGAGGGATTTTCTGAGGGAATCTTCTGCCAGCTCATTAATGAAATCTTTGTGGGACTGCATAAGTGGACTGCATAAGTCATGCAGTCCCTTATACAGTTTTCGGCTGGTTTCTGGTTCACTTATGCGAAACTGCATGACTAGGCGCATAGGTTATGCACAATTCCGTGAGATTGCATAAGGGAGGCGTGAATTTGCATAAGTTATGCACTCTCCTTTTGCACAATTCGGCAGGTGTTGGAACAGTGTTTCTTCTCCTTATGCAGATCTGCATAGCTTATGCGGCAAGTTATGCGCAATTTGGCCAATGCATATTTCAACTTTAAAACTTGTTTTTGACATCTTTGGCTGTAGAAGTCACTCCTCAATGGCAAAATTTCTTTTCAGTCCTTCAAAAACACTATTTTTCCTACAAAACAAAGTAAAAATTACAAATTAATCCAAAATTGACAATTATGAAAAACTAACTAAATAACTAATGAAATTAGCTAAAAGTGACTAATAATTAAATAAAATGGCTATGAAATTAAACCTAAATGATTATGCAAAATGTATGCATCAAATACCCCCAAACTCAAGCTTTTGCTTATCCTCAAGCAAACTTTAAAATGTGATGCAATTTTTAGGGGTGCCTTATCCAAAGAGCTATGAAGATCACCTATTAAAGTAACTTAACACACCTTTAGCCATACCAGCAATCCATATACCCATCCTTCGAAATGCAAAGAATCTAATGCTTATCCAAGCTTTCACCGCTTAGCCATCAAGTCAATTATCAATCAAAATTCCCAAACCAACCAATCAAAAGAGAGAGTCATGCTCAAAAGGAATTCTAGGACAATCAATAACCAAAGTGTCTCTATATAGAATGATGGAATTAAATGAATGAATGGATAATTTTCCAATCCCATAGGCAAATTCCCTACTCCTATCTCCACTAATGTAGCAAGCACTATCAAGAGATCAAAGGTCTTTTTAGGGGTGTAATGGGGCCATGGGGTTCAAAATGAGGCTAAGAAGAAAAATGGGTAAAAAGGATTCAAATCATGAGAATATTTCCAATCTTGACAACATAAGGTACACTTCTTATTTTATTATATATTTTTTTTTCTCTCTCTTTTTTTATTTATTTATTTATTTATATGGAGGAGAAATACACAATGAGAATTGTCAAGTGCTAGCATATTTTACAAAACACATAAAAATGGAGGAACATTTTGATACTTTAACTTGTATTTTGCATTTTCTTTTGATGATTGTCCCTAAAATTTGCCACCCCCAAACTCATTTCTTTTAATACTTTGGGTGGATTTCTTTCAATTTGAATGACAACAATGAAAAGCACATATACTAGCACTTTTACAAGATGACAAGCATTTCTTCTCCCTTTTATTGTATTTTTTTTTCTTTTTTTTTTATGTACCTAATATTATAAATAATTATTCTCATGAAAAGGGTTGGAGTGTTTGGTTCATTGGCTAGGTAGCAATAAGGATTTCAAGAAAAATTAGGGATAAAAAGGCTCAAAGGGGTTTGCAAGGGTCAATTTTAAATAGGAAAAGGGCCAAAGGTTTAAAATGAGAAGGTTTAAATCAAAGAATGCCTAATCATCTCTCTTTTCAAGTACAAGCTGGTATTTCACCTTGAAAGGTTTAGAAAATTTATTCTAGGATTGGTGAGACATCATTTGACTACCTTATATCCAATAACTCCCTCTAAACATTCCAATCTCTAAAGGACTAGTTGGGTGGCTTTTTGGCTAAGAAGATATAGGCAAGGGATAAACACTTTAAAACCTTGCACCTCTTAGGAAACTTTCAATCCATAAACCAAACTAAAGGTAAATCAAATCACTCTCATAGGCAACTTTTCAATACTCAAGGGATTTGGCAAAAGATTTTAATGCATGATGCATGATTCCTAAAAATGAGTAATGCATTAACTAAATGGAGGAAGTCTATTTGTGTGCAATGTGTACAATTTCTAAGTGATGTATAATGTGTGTGTAAATGTATTATGTATATGTATGTAAGGATGTATATGTAAAATATTTACAATATATGTAAATGGAATGGGATGAGATGCTCCTATACTCAAAATGTGAAAAATGAAGCAAAAATCAAAATGTGCACCCCCAAACTCAAAATTAGACATTGTCCTCAATGTCTCAAGCAGTGTATTATAAAAACTCAAAGCAAAGGGAATAACCAGGATTAGTGAAAATTAAGAGCAAAAAGAAAGAGTTACCTGGTATAGAGCAGATGAGAATTCAAGATATAATGGGGATGCATAAGAAGCTGCACAGGTTATGCAGAGTAAAGTGCTGTCCAGAACATGTGCATAAGTAGGGTGCATAAGCCATGCGGTTCTGCATAAGTGGCATAAAGGACTGCACAGGCTATGCAGAACATTTGCATAAGGGGATTACAGCCTGTGCAGTTCTGCATGAGTGGCATAAAGGACTGCACAGGCTGTGCAGAACATTTGCATAAGGGGATTCACAGCCTGTGCAGTATATTCAAAAGCTGCTGCATGATGATTAGCAAGGAAAAATGTGCAACCACCAGTAGAAGCATGCAAATATATACAATGTATGGACAAGTATGCACAAAAGGGCAGTAAAGGCAATGAAAATCAATGAAAAACTAATGTAATAGCCATCCAATAGAACTTCAAGAAAAACAGAATTCAAAACAAACTACAATTGTTTGAACATATCTACAAAGAAAAACTCCTAAAAGTTTGAACAAAAGTAAAACAGAAACTAATCTAGTTCTATTATTTTGCCCTTGTCCATAGATATTGCTAAGGGGCTGGTTGGAGCTGGCTGCTGTCGAAATGATGGTGCTGGAGGAGGTGATGGAGGTGGAGGTGGCATTCCCAGAAAAACCATGAGTTGCTTCATCATCTCCTTTAATTCTCTCTGCTTATCTCTGGTTTCCATGACAAAGTCAAATAGTTGATCATGACGATCCTTGAGGGTATCAAGACCAGTGTCAAGTTTCCTATCCACAAAGTATATATCATCACTAAGCCTTTCAAGATAGGTGAATAAGGCTTTAGTGTTGAAGGAAGGAGGGGCTGTGGATGAAGAGGGTTCAGCTGCAGGAGGTGTAGGTTGTGCAGAATCTGCTGGGATGTCCTGGGCAGGCTGAGTGGGTGGTATAGGTTCAGCAGAATGCTGTTGGACTGGTGGGACAGAATGTGCCTTTGGTTGTGCAGTGGTTGCTGTGTCTGCTGCTGGTTGTGCAGTGTCAGGAGGTGGCAAACTGAATCCAGTTTTGGATAGGTGTGTAGCATCAAAATATAAAGTATCTGAAAGTGCTGGTATTGGATGCTCCTCCGGATTAAAACCAAAATGCTTGGCTATGACAGTTATGAGCCCACCCAAGACAATGTCACCTATGGATTTGGTAGCAATATGTAATACATGCTCACAAAAGAAGTAACCAGGAGAAACCTTGACCTTGTGAAAAGAACACCATAACATGAATAATTCAGATTTCCCAACAGCACCAGAACTAGTCCCTTTGCCCAAGATAGTGCTAGCAATAAGCCTATGGATAAATCTAAGTGCAGGGTCTAGTATTTGAGAAGTTTTGGATCTGCCAGCAGAAAAAGTCTGAGGTTGGTTTGTGATAATTCTCCAAAACTGAGCAGCATTCCAAATACCTTTGTTTGCTACCTCTACCCCTGTATATGGTACTCTAAATAGCCCATCAATTGCAAACCCAAGAATGCTATGAAATTGGTCCAATGATAACTCTCTATTTTGCCCCAAACATCTAAATTTCATAGTTGGCTTATAATTTACGTCATGCAATTTCAGGGTAGCAGAAAATGAGGAAATAAATTCCAAAACTAAAGCTAGATAAACTATTTCTTGCTTATGCACAAATTCCATCCAACCCATACCATCAAGGTAAGCAACAACATTATCAAATAAATTAGCTGATTGAAGGGCCTCTGCAGAAATATACCTAGTGGGTTGTATTTTCCTGTCCTTGAGTCTCTTAAAGGTTGCCTTGTGAGTTGCATCAGGAAGAGGCCAAGGTAGTTTTGATACCTGTGTTGCTACTGATGTTTGCTTTTTGTTGGAAGAGGGTGATTTGGCTTGTGTGGAGGCTGAAGTTTTTGGGTTTTTGGGTGGAGGTTCTGACATTGGGGTGGTGGGTGGTTCTTTGCGTTTTGAGAGAGGAGGTGCAGAAGCTATGGGTCGGGTGGATTTCGACCTGATTTTTCTCTTGTAAGTGGCTGTGGGAGGTGGAGGAGGGGTTTCTTGTGGAGGGGAATCGGGGTTGGGAGGCCGCATTGCCAAGGGCGAAACTTGGAGAGGGGAGGTTTGAGGGGAATGAGGAGGCGACTCCATTGGGTTGTCGATGGTGAGGATGGAGGAGATGAGGGAGAAAATGAAAGATGCAGAGGGTAGCTAGGGCTAAGGCGGCGAAAAGATGAGTGGAGCAGAAGGGAAGGGGTAATGCCGGAATAAATGGACGTGGGGTGGAAAAGGAGTGAACAGGAATATCGGGAGGTGGAGGTGGGAAAATGGGTGCCGAAAACAAGTTTTGATTTGAACAGGACATGTGTTAAGGCTGCATAAGGGGAAAAGTGGGTGTGCATAACTTATGCACTCTCTTATGCAGGTTTCGGTGGAAGATAAACAGTGTGAAAAACTGATTATGCAAGAGTGCATAGCTTATGCGCTAACTTATGCAAGTTTTGGTTAAAAATGGAAGTATAGGAATTGTAGTCATGCAAAAGTGCATAAGACGTGCACTCTCCTTATGCACCTCTCGGCAGGTTTTGGTTTTCAGAATTTGTGGTCATGCGGAAGTGCATAAGTTATGCACTCTCCTTATGCAGGTCTCGGCAAGTTTTGAAATTCAGAGTTGGTGGTTATGCAGAAGTGCATAAGTCATGCACTCTCCTTATGCAAGTCTCGGCAGGTTTTAATTTTTGGAGAGTGTGGTCATGCGGAAGTGCATAAGTTATGCACTCTCTTTATGCAGGTCTCGACAGGTTTTGAAATTCAGAGTTGGTGGTCATGCGGAAGTGCATAAGTTATGCACTCTCCTTATGCAAGTCTCGGTAGGTTTTAATTTTTGGAGAGTGTGGTCATGCGGAAGTGCATAAGTTATGCACTCCCCTTATGCACAATTCGGCAGAAAGAGAAAATGCAGGATTTGAAGTCATGCAGAAGTGCATAAGTCATGCACACACTTATGCAAGTCTCGGTAGGTTTGAAATTTGACAAAAATGTGGCCATGCAGAGTTGCATAAGCTATGCACCTCCTTATGCAGTTTGCAACAAAGATGAAAATGGCAAGAATTGTGGTTATGCAGGATTGCATAAGCTATGCAGTTACTTATGCACAATTCAACAAGATTGAGATTACAATTGAAAATGATTTGCAAGTATGAAAAATACCCTAGAATGAAGAAATATAATTCTATGAAGCATAAATCATGAGAAATTATTATAAAAAACACATCAATATATACAAAGTCCATCAAAATTGCATCACACAAGCTTATAGAAGTGGATCCTGCATAAGAGGCATTTGTGAATCATGCCATTTCAATCAAATTCTGCAAATAAGCATTTAGCACATTAAGACTCAATAAAATCTGCATAAAGTTGCATCTATCCACAAATGAGAATGGACTCCCCAAGTTATGCCAAGAAAATGCAGTATGTCCACCTTAAATCTCACAACCCAAATACGCTCAAAACTGCAAAAATGACTCACTTACCACCATATTAACATTATAAGCAAAAATACTTAAAAGTTACACACCCAACCTCACCAAGAACATAAGTCATCTGCTGTAGACCCTTCGTTGCTGCAAAATTTCATTTTTTTTTTCTCTGCATAAACCAGATAGCAAACCTGCACAGGTTATGCAGTAAAAATCAATCAATTTTGGGAGAGTTGAAGGATAAAATTTCAGATTAAGAATCACTCCCCAGCAGTTCACCAACCTTCCTCCATTGAAATACATCTACAAGGGACAAGATTCAACAGTGTCAAAAATTGAATTTGGGGAGATTTAAGATAAAAACAAAAGCAATGTAAATAAAAGTAAATCAACAAAAAGCAAAATAAAAGAACTTGGGATGCCTCCCAAGAGGGCTAATTTATAGTCCTTAGCTAGACTTTTCATGCATTTCACTGAAAAGAGGTGAGGGATTAGAGAGCTTGTAATAGCTTGCTCCCTTTATTGGGTCTCCAGTTATGTAATGTTTCAATCTATGCCCATTGACCTTAAAATTTCTAGATTTTTCACTCCAAATTTCAATTGCTCCATAAGGGAAAACCTTAGAAACTCTATATGGACCAGTCCACCTTGATTTAAATTTTCCAGGGAACAATTTCAATCTTGAGTTGAACAATAAAACTGAATCACCCTCTTTGAATTCCTTTTTTCTAAGATGCTTATCATGCCAAACTTTAGTTCTTTCTTTGTAAATATGATGCATACATTTTGCATAATCATTTAGGTCTAATTTCATAGCCATTTTATTTTATTATTAGTTATTTTTAGCTAATTTCATTAGTTATTTAGTTAGTTTTTCATAATTGTCAATTTTGGATTAATTTGTAATTTTTACTTGTTTTGTAGGAAAAATGGTGTTTTTAAAGGACTGAAGAGAAATTTTGCCATTGAGGAGTGACTTCTACAGCCAAAGATGTCAAAAACAAGTTTTTAAGCTGAAATATGCATTGACCAAATTGTGCATAACTTGCCGCATAAGCTATGCAGATCTGCATAAGGAGAAAAATCATTGTTCCAATACCTGCCGAATGGTGCATAAGGAGAGTGCATGGCTTATGCAGATTCACACCTCCCTTATGCACTTTCACGGAATTGTGCATAACCTATGCACCAAGTCATGCAGTTTCGCATAAGTGAACCAGAAACAGCCGAAAACTGCATAAGGGACTGCATAACTTATGTAGTCCACTTATGCAGTCCCACAAAGGTTTCATTAATGAGCTGGCAGAAGATTCCCTCAGAAAATTCCTCCTAGAACACACCATTTTAGGGCTCCATGTCAGAAAATGCTATAAATAGTCCCATTTCCCATTTTAGAAAGGGGGGAGACAAGGAGCAGAAAAGGAAAGGAAGAGGAGAGGCAGCAGCTGAAGGGTCACATTCACCTTTCACACCATTTCCAATCAGATTTGGAGATTTCTTTCTTTTCTTATATTTTTCCTACATTTCTAGTGTTTAGTTTCTTGTTTCTTAGCTTAGATTGAAGCTTTATTTCCATTTAAACTCATAATATCTTGTAAGCATTATGGATAGTGAGTAGTTTACTTAGATTCTGGAGTAAGGGTTGTAATATTTGAGATATTTTGTGGATTTTGATTGGATAATCCATATTTTGTGGTCTTAATGAGTTTTATTCATTTCTTGTGTGCTTAATGATATGCTTAGTGTAGGATCCCATTAAGTGATGTTCTTAATCCATGGTTGAGGCACCGAAAGGAGAAGGCCTTGTGATAGATAATCAAGAAATTGGACTTAATTAACTTAGACCTAGAAGTAGGCTAAGGATTAAGAGGAATTCACAGATTAATTAAAGAACCTAATGGGTCTTAATTAACTCTAACTCCACGAAAGTAGGATTAGATTAATTAAGGCACTCTTTGTCTCACTCGAAAGGGTATTCAAAGGATTTAAGAATTAATCTCCTTAAAACCCGTAAGTTTCACAAGATTAGATAACCAATTTAAAAATCCCAAAATAGCTTGAATATGAAATCCCGAACTCCGGAATCGCCTCTTTATCTTTGATTAATTTTCAATTAATTGCTTGCCATTTTGAATATTGCCATATTTGAACTTGCTTATTTCAATTTGATGCAATTTTAGTTAAATTAATACATTGTTGAATAGATTATTAATTTTGCACATATAGATTTCATACTCAATACCCATCAATTTATTACTTTAATTTCAAAAATAGTTCAATTTAGTCAACCTTTTATATAAAAAATTCAATCATTAACACAACTCCTCGTGGGAACGATATCTTTTCTATATTACTTGTACGACCCGTGCACTTGCGGTTGGGCCACATCAAGTTTTTGGCGCCGTTGCCGGGGAGTTGTTTGTTTAAGATTGAATTCTTGATTATTTTAGTTGTTTATAGTTTTATCTTTGTTATCTTTTCATTTTGTGTTTGTTTGTTCTTTTTCAGGTACTTTTAATCTTTTATGAGAAGAGCTAGAAGCACAAGTGACACATCCTTATTGTTTGATCCTGAAATTGAGAAATTTTATAAAGCCAACAAGAAAGAAACCAGAAAAAGAAAAGAAGCATTGAGAGAAACTGAATTAGAAGCAGAAACCAGAAAAAGAAAAGAAGCATTGAGAGAAACTGAATTAGAAGCAGACATGGCTGATGAAAGAATTAGAATTGGTGGTAATATTGGAAATGATCGAAACAATGAAAATGCAGCCCAAGGTGAAGAAGTTATAAATGCTAGTGTGCCTAGGGGAAGTATGATGGATCATGCTTTTCCTCGTTTTGATGACTTGAGAGAAAGTATAGCAAGACCAAGAATTGATGCAAATAGTTACAAGATGGATTTTGGAGTTCTACAAATGATTCAAAATTTCCAATTTGGGGGACATCCTTCTGAAAATCCACACACACATTTGAAGAAGTTTGCTATGATTTGTGATATGCAAAAACAACCTGGAGTGTCTGATGATGCAGCAAGATTGAAGCTATTTCCATTCTCTTTGAAAGATAGAGCATTGGATTGGCTTGATTCTTTACCTCACAACTCCATCACAAATTGGGAGCAGCTCATTGATGCATTTCTTGCACAATATTTTCCACCTGGAAAAACTCAAGAGTTGAGGAATCAAATGACAGCTTTTAGACCAAGAGAGGATGAAACTCTATATGAGTCATGGATGAGATGGAAGGAATTAGAGAGACAATGCCCACATCATGCCATTCCGAAATGGATGATAAATCAGAATTTTTACACCAATGTCACTCCTGCAATTAGAGGGATTATTGATGCTCAAACAGGAGGAGAATTTATTATGAAGCATGAAGATGAAGCTTATGAGCTATTGGAGAAAATTGCAAAGAACACTCATCTTTGGAGTAGTCCAAGAGGACCAGCTCCAACTCAAAAAAGGCAAGGTGCTGGGATGTATGATCTTGATCCGTTCAACATGATTAATGCAAAGTTTGATGCACTTACAAATGTTTTGGCTAAGAAGATGGAAGATTTAAGTATGTTGGTTAGTTCATCATCATCATCTGGAAGTTCACAACAAGTGGCTTATGCAGAAGGAACTACCAGCTGTGGAGTAGACTATGGAGAACAAGCAGCATATGTTGGTAATTATGGAAACAAGCAAATGGGGAATCCTTACTCTCAAACTTATAATCCAACTTGGAGGAATCATCCCAACTTTTCATGGGGAAATCAGCAAAATCAAGTTCCAAATCAGAATTTTCAACCACAACAGCAACAAAGAATTCCATATCAGCAAAATAGGCAACCATTGCCTAATTTTTAGCAGAAAAATATGAATCCTCCACCAAAACAGCAAGAACAAAATTCCACCACAGAAGCTTTATTGCAACAAATTCTTGCCAACCAAACTAAGCATGATGAGGAGATGAGAGAGATGAAAGCAAGGCTAGAACAGATGCAAACACATAATGAATCTTTGGAAAATCAGATTGCACAACAAGCATCTTCCTCAGGTACCAAGTCTTTTGGAAAACTTCCAAGTCAACCAGAAAACCCAAGAGAGCAGTGTCAAGCTATTACTTTAAGAAGTGGGAAAGTCGTAAATAATGAGAAGAGTGAAAATAGTGAGAAGAGAGAAAATGAGAAAGAAATTGATGAGAGTGAAAAACAAGAGAGTGCAGAAAAATGTAAAGAGAAAATTGAAGAGAAGGAAGAGAAGTATATACCTCCAGAGCCCTACAAGCCACAGCTTCCCTTTCCACAAAGATTTCAAAAAGCCAAGCTTGATAAGCAATTTGGGAAGTTTTTAGAGGTTTTGAAGAAGCTATACATAAATGTGCCTTTTATTGATGCTCTTTCACAAATGCCCTCTTATGCGAAATTCTTGAAAGAAATTCTCTCAAACAAGAGGAAACTTGAAGACCATGAGACTGTAGCTTTGACAGAAGAATGTAGTGCTATCCTCCAAAGGAAACTTCCTCCAAAGCTCAAGGATCCAGGGAGTTTTTCAATTCCATGCCACATTGGGGAATCATGTTCTACAAAAGCTTTATGTGATTTAGGGGCTAGTGTTAGCCTTATACCCCTCTCCATTTATGAGAAGCTCAATATGGGAGATCTAAAACCAACCCACATTTCTCTTCAGTTAGCTGACTGATCAATTAAGTATCCTGAAGGGATTTTGGAGAATGTGCCTCTGAAGGTTGGAAAGTTCTATATACCTGTTGACTTTGTCATCTTGGACATGGAAGAGGATTCTAATATCCCAATCATCTTGGGAAGACCCTTTCTAGCTACAGTAGGAGCATTGATTGATGTTAAAGGAGAAAAATTGATTCTTAGAGTTGGTGAAGAGCAATTGGTTTTCAATATTAATAACACTATGAAGAAGCATCATTCTGAAGCTGATACTTGCTTGAGAGTTGATATCATTGATGAGCTGGTTGAAGAACACTTCAGAAAGAAATATCCAGAAGATCCACATGAAAATTGTTTGGTTCATGGAGGAGGCATAGACTATGACAACCCTCATGTGGCCGCATATGCTCAACATTTAGAAAGTAATCCACTATTCATTTCTGCTCCAGTTTTTTAACTCACACAAAAGGAAAAAGCAGAATCTAAGCAACCATCATTCAAGGAAGAAGATGCACCTAAGGTAGAACTTAAGCAACTTCCTTCTCAGCTCAGGTATGAATTTCTTGGCATCAATAACACTTATCCAGTAATTGTAAATGCAAATTTAAGTACCTTGGAGGCTGATAAGTTGTTAAGAGTGTTGAGGCAATTTAGGAAAGTCTTAGGATATACCATAGATGACATTAAGGGAATAAGCTCGCATTTTTGCATGCATAGAATCAGTTTGGAAGAAAATTGTAAACCATCTATTGAACATCATAGGAGGTTGAACCCAAATATGAAAGAAGTTGTTAAAAAGGAAATTTTAAAGTTGCTTGATGCAGGGATCATATATCCTATCTCAGACAGTACATGGGTGAGCCCAGTACATGTTGTCCCAAAAAAGGGTGGAATGATAGTGGTCAAAAATGAAAATAATGAATTAATTCCCACCAGAACAGTGACTAGTTGGCAAATGTGCATAGATTACAGAAAATTAAATATAGCCACTAGAAAAGATCATTTTCCACTTCCCTTCATTGATCAGATGTTAGAAAGACTGGCTAGGCATTCTTATTTTTGCTATTTAGATGGATATTCAGGTTTTTTTCAAATCCCTATCCATCCAAACAATCAAGAGAAAACCATTTTTACTTGCCCATATGGAACCTTTGCTTATAGGAGGATGCCATTTGGGTTGTGTAATGCACCAGCCACTTTTCAAAGGTGCATGATGGCAATCTTCTCAGATTTCATTGAAGACATAATGGAGGTTTTTATGGACGATTTTTCTGTTTATGGATCTTCATTTGACATATGCTTGGCTAACCTTTCTAAAGTTTTGCAGTGATGTGCAGATACTGACCTGGTGTTAAACTGGGAAAAGTGTCATTTCATGGTTCAGGAAGGGATAGTGCTTAGAAATTTAGTGTCTAACAGAGGAATAGAGGTTGATAAAGCCAAGGTTGAAGTGATAGAGAAGATGGCTCCTCCTACCAATGTCAAAGGAATTCAAAGTTTTCTAGGACATGCCGGGTTCTACAGACGCTTTATCAAGGATTTTTCTAAAATAGCCAAACCTTTATCTAATTTGTTGAGTCATGACACACCATTTGTATTTGATCAAGAGTGTTTGGATGCCTTTTGCAGGTTGAAGCAAGCTCTTATCACTGCACCAATCATGCAATCACCTAATTGGAGCCTACCTTTTGAAATTATGTGTGATGCTAGCAACTATGCAATTGGAGCTATTCTTGGTCAAAGAAAGGACAAAAAGGCTTATGCTATTTATTATGCTAGTAGAACACTGGATGAGGCTCAAACAAATTATGCAATAACTGAAAAGGAATTCTTAGCAATTGTCTTTACATTGGAAAAGTTCAGACCTTACATTATTGACTCAAAGGTGGTTATATTTTCAGATCATGCAGCCATCAGGTATTTACTCCGTAAAAAGGAGGCTAAACCTAGGCTCATTAGGTGGATTCTGATGCTACAAGAGTTTGATTTGGAGATTAGAGATAAGAAGGGAGCTGAAAATGTAGTTGCTGATAATCTTAGTAGGTTGAAATTGGATGATGAAGAATTGGATGAAATCCCTATTGATGAGTTTTTCTTGGATGAACAACTTTTCTCTCTTGTTGCTAAACTACCTTGGTATGCAGACTTTGTGAATTATCTATCTTGTGGAGTCTTACCTCTAGGAATGACATGGCAACAAAAGAAAAAGTTCTTGCACGAGGTAAAATTTTATAGATGGGATGATCCTTTACTCTTTAGGAGATGCTGTGATGGTTTAATAAGAAGATGTATTCCTAAAGAGGAGACACAGAGTATTATGCATCATTGTTATGCTTCTGATTATGAAGGACATTTTGGAATCTCCAAAACAGTTAGTAAAATTTTGCAAGCTGGTTTCTTTTGGCCAAATCTTTTTAAGGATGTGAGGAAATTTGTGTTGGAATGTGATAAATGTCAAAGGAGTGGAAACTTGTCAAAAAGAGATCAAATGCCCCTAAATGATATTCTTGAAGTGGAATTATTTGATGTCTTGGGAATAAATTTTATGGGGCCATTCCCTCCTTCATATGGTAATAGATACATCTTAGTTGGGGTTGACTATGTGTCAAAGTGGGTGGAAGCTATTGCAACTCCAACTAATGATGCTAAGGTTGTAGTGAAATTCTTGAAGAAATTTGTCTTGAGTAGATTTGGAGCTCCTAGGGCTATAATTAGTGATGGTGGTTCACATTTTTGTAATAAGCAATTTGAGAGCTTAATGAGGAAATATGGTGTAGTGCACAAGATAGCTACCCCATACCACCCTCAAACTTCAGGACAAGTTGAAATTTCTAACAAAAAGCTCAAACATATCTTGGAGAAAACAGTGAACAATTCTCGGAAAGATTGGTCTATCAAACTAGATGATGCTTTATGGGCATATAGGACTGCCTACAAAACCCCTATAGGAACTACTCCCTTTAGGTTGGTGTATGGTAAGTCTTGTCATTTACCTGTGGAGCTAGAACATAGAGCATATTGGGCCATTCAGACCTTGAATTTTGATCTTAAGCAAGCTGGTGAAAAGAGACTATTGCAACTTAATGAGCTTGAAGAATTGAGGATGGATGCTTATGAAAGTGCCCGTATTTACAAAGAAAGAACTAAAGTTTGGCATGATAAGCACCTTAGGAAAAAGGAATTCAAAGAAGGTGATTCAGTTTTATTGTTCAACTCAAGATTGAAATTGTTCCCTGGAAAACTTAAATCAAGGTGGACTGGTCCATATAGAGTTTCTAAGGTTTTCCCTTATGGAGCAATTGAAATTTGGAGTGAAAAATCTGGGAATTTTAAGGTCAATGGGCATAGATTGAAACATTACATAACTGGAGACCCAATAAAAGGAGCAAGCTGTTACAAGCTCTCCAATCCCTCACCTCTTTTGAGTGAAATACATGGAAAGTCTAGCTAAGGACTATAAATTAGCCCTCTTGGGAGGCATCCCAAGTTCTTTTATTTTGCTTTTTGTCGATTTACTTTTATTTACATTGCTTTTGTTTTTATCTTAAATCTCCCCAAACTAAATTTTTGACATTGTTGAATCTTGTCTCTTGTAGATGTATTTCAATGGAGGAAGGTTGGTAAACTGCTGGGGATTAACCCTTAACCTGAAATTATGTTCCTTAAATCTCCTACAAATTGATTGATTTTTACTGCATAACCTGTGCAGGGGCTGTTATCTGGTTTATGCAGAGGAAAAATGAAATCTGCAGCAAAGAGGGGGTCTGCAGCAGATGACTTATGTTCTTGGTGAGATTGGGTGTGTAACTTTTAAGTATATGTGCTTTTAATGTTAATATGGTGGTAAGTGGGTCATCTTTATAGTTTTGAGCTTATTTGGGTTGTGAGATTTAAGATGGACATGCTGCATTTTCTTGGCATGACTTGGGGAGTCCATCATCATTTGTGGATAGATGCAACTTTATGTAGATTTCATTGAGTTTTAATGTGCTAAATGTTGATTTGCAGAATTTGAGTCAAAATGGCATGGGTCACAAATGCCTTTTATGCAGGATTCACTTTTACAAGCATGTGTGATGTAATATTGATGGATTTTGTATATATTGATGTGTTTTTGGAGATAATTTCTCATGATTTACGCTTAATAGAATTATATTTCTTCATTCTAGGGTATTTTTCACACTTGCAAACCATTTTCTATTGCAATCTCAATCTTGTTGAATTGTGCATAAGCAACTGCACAGCTTATGCAATCTTGCATAACCACAATTCTTGCCGTTTTCATCTCTGTTGCAAACTACATAAGGTACTGCATAGCTTATGCGACTCTGCATAGCCACATTTTTGTCAAATTTCATACCTACCGAGACTTGCATAAGTGTGTGCATGACTTATGCACATTTGCATGACTTCAAATCCTGCATTTCCTCTCTCTGCCGAAATCTGCATAAGGAGGGCGCATAACTTATGCACTTCCGCATGACCGAACTCTCCAAAAATCAAAATCTGCCGAGAGGTGCATAAGGGGAGTGCATGACTTATTCACTTCCGCATAACCGAAAACTCTGAAATCCAAAACCTGCCGAGAGGTGCATAAGCAAAGTGCATGACTTATGCACTTCCGCATGATCACACTCTCAAAAATTCAAAACTTGCCGAGAGGTGCATAAGCAGAGTGCATAGCTTATGCACAACTGCATGACCACATTTTCCAAACACCAAAATCTGCCGAGACCTGCATAAGGAGGGCGCATAACTTATGCACTTCCGCATGACCGCACTCCCCAAAAATCAAAACCTGCCGAGAGGTGCATAAGCAGAGTGCATAGCTTATGCACAACTGCATGACCACATTTTCCAAACACCAAAATCTGCTGAGACCTGCATAAGGAGGGTGCATAGCTTATGCACTTCTGCATAACCACAAACCCTGAAAATCAAAACCCACCGAAAAGTGCATAAGCAGAGTGCATAGCTTATGCACAACTGCATGACCGCACTCCCCAAAAATCAAAACTTGCCGAGAGGTGCATAAGCAGAGTGCATGGCTTATGCACAACTGCATGACCAAATTTTCTGAATACCAAAATTTGTCGAGAGGTGCATAAGGGGAGTGCATGACTTATGCACTTTCGCATGACTTACTTCTCTGAAATTCAAAACATACCGAAACATGCATAAGAGAGTGCATAAGTTATGCACACTCACTTTTCACTTATGCAGTCTTACACAACCAAATCCAAAATTTTCGTCGGCACCCATTTTTCCCACCTCCCGTCTTTTCTGTTTACGACCGTCCGTTCACTTCTATTTCACCCGGCATTTTCCCTCTTATTCTTCTTCACTCAACTTTCCGCCGCATTAACCCTAGCTACCATCTACACCTTTCATCTTCTCCCTCACCTCCTCCATCCTCACCATCGGGAACCATGGAGTCGCCTCCTCATTCTCCTCAAACTTCCCCTCTCCAGGTTTCGCCATTATCAATGCGGCCTCCCAACCCTGACTCCCCTCCATAAGAAACTCCTCCTCCACCTCTACCAACCACTTACAAGTGGAAAATTAGGTCGAAATCTACGAGACCCATTGCTTCTGCACCTCCTCCCTCAAAGCGTAAAGAACCACCCACCACCCCAATGTCAGAACCTCCACCCAAAAATCCAAAAACTTCAGCCTCCACACCCTCTTCCAGCAAAAAGCAAATGTCACCAACCTCACAGGTCTCAAAACTACCTTGGTCCCTTCCTGATGCAACTCACAAAGCAACATTTAAACGACTTAAGGAAAGGAAGGTGCAACCCACTAGGTATATTTCTGCGGATTCCCTTCAATCACTTGGTTTATTTGATAATGTGGTTGCATACCTTGAGGGCTTAGGGTGGATGGAATTTGTGCATAAGCAAGAAATTGTTTACCCAGCTTTAGTTTTGGAATTTATTTCCTCATTCTCTGCCACCCTGAAATTGCATGATGTAGATTTTAAGCCAACTATGAAATTTAGATGTTTGGGGCAAAATAGAGAGTTATCATTGGACCAATTTCATAGCATTTTTGGTTTTGCAATTGATGGGCTATTTAGAGTGCCATATCTGAGGGTAGAGGTAGCAAACAAGGGTATTTGGAATCTTTGCTCAATTTTGGAGAATTATCACAACCAACCTCGGACTTTTTCTGTGGCGGATCAAAACCTCTCAAATACTTGACCTGCACTTAGGTTTATTCATAGACGATTGCTAGCACTATTTTGGGCGGAGGGACTAGTTACAGTCTTTGTGGGAAATCTGAATTATTCATGTTATGGTGTGCTTTTCACAAGGTCAAGGTTTCTCCTGGTTATTTCTTTTGTGAGCATGTGTTGCATATTGCCACTAAATCCATAGGTGACATTGTCTTGGGTGGGCTCATAACTGTTATAGCCAAGCATTTTGGTTTTAATCTCAAGAGCATCCAATACCGAGACTTGTAGACACCTTATATTTTGATGCTACACACCTATCCAAAAGCAGATTCAACTGCCACATTCGACATTGCACAACCAAAGCAATGGCCGAACCCATTGCACAACCGAAGCCCAACCTTTCCCATCACCCCACGGCATTCTCACGAACCTACCCCACCCCTCAATGCACAGACACCCCACAGCCTTACGCACGACCCACACCTCCTACAGCTGAACCCTCCTCATCCACAGCCCCTCCTGCATTCAACACTAAAGCCTTATTCACCTATCTTGAAAGGCTTAGTGATGATATATACTTTGTGGATAGGAAGCTTGACACTGGTCTTGATACCCTAAAGGATCGTCATGATCAACTATTTGACCTTGTCATGGAAACCAGGGACAAGCAGAAAGAATTGAAGGAGATGGTGAAGCAACTCATGATTTTTCTGGGAATGCCACCTCCACCTCCATCACCTCCTCCAGCACCATCATTTCGACAGCAGCCAGATGCAACCAGCCCCTTAGCAACATCCATGGACAAGGGCAAAACAATAGAACTAGATTAGCTTTTGTTTTACTTTTGTTCAAACTTGTAGGACTTTTTCCTTTGTAAATATGTTCAAACAATTGTAGTTTGTTTTGAATTCTGTTTGTTTGTTTTGAATTAGTTTATTTTGAATTCTGTTTTTCTTAAAGTTCTATTGGATGGCCATTACATTAGTTTTTCATTGATTTTCATTGCCTTTATTGCCCTTTTGTGCATAATTGTCCATACATTGTATATTTTTGCATGCTTCTACTGGTGGTTGCACATTTTTCCTTGCTAATCATCATGCAGCAGCTTTCGTATACAATGCACAGGCTGTGAATTCCCTTATGCAAATATTTTGCATAGCCTGTGCAGCCCTTTATGCTACTTATGCAGAACTGCACAGGCTGTATTCCCCTTATGCAAATGTCCTGCATAGCCTGTGCAGCCCTAATTGCCACTCATGCAGAACCGCACGGCTTATGCACCCTACTTATGCACTTGTCCTGGACAGCACTTTACTCTGCATAACCTGTGCAGCTTCTTATGCATCCCTTTATATCTTGAATTCTCATCTGCTCCATACCAGGTACCTCTTTTTTTTTGCTCTTAACTTTCACAATTCCTGGTAATTATTATTTGCCTTGACTTTTGGTAATATACTGCTTGAGACATTGCGGACAATGTCTAATTTTGAGTTTGGGGGTGCACATTTTGATTTTTGCTTCATTTTTCATATTTCGAGTATAGGAGCATCTCATCCCATTCCATTTACATATATTGTAAATATTTTACATATACATCCTTACATACATATACATAACACATTTACACACACATTATACATCATTTACATACACATTATACATCACTTAGAAATTGTACATATTGCATACAAATAGATTTCCTCCATTTAGTTAATGCATTGTTCATTTTTAGGAATCATGCATCATGCATTAAAATCTTTTGCCAAATCCCTTGAGTATTGAAAATGTGCCTATGAGAGTGATTTGACTTGCCTTTAGTTGGGTTTGTGGATTGAAAGTTTCCTAAGAGGTGCAAGGTTTTGAAGTGTCTATCCCTTGCCTATATCTTCTTAGCCAAAAAGCCACCCAACTAGTCCTTTAGAGATTGGAGTGTTTAGAGGGAGTTATTGGATATAAGGTAGTCAAATGATGTCTCACCAATCCTAGAACAAATTCTCTAAACCTTTCAAGGCGAAATACCAGCTTGTACTTGAAAAGAGAGATGATTAGGCATTCTTTGATTTAAACCTTCTCATTTTAAACCTTTGACCCTTTTCCTAATTAAAATTAACCCTTGCAAACCCCTTTGAGCCTTTTTATCCCTAATTTTTCTTGAAATCCTTATTGCTACCTAGCCAATGAACCAAACACTCCAACCCTTTTCATGAGGACAATTGAATATTAGGTACACTTTATAAAAAGATAAAAAAAAAAGAGAAAAAAATATACAATAAAAGGGAGAAGAAATGCTTGTCATCTTGTAAAAGTGTTAGTATATGTACTTTTCACTATTGTCATTCAAAATGAAAGAAATCCACCCAAAGTATTAAAAGAAATGAGTTTGGGGGTGGCAATTTTAGGGACAATCATCAAAAAGAAAATGCAAGATACAAGTTAAAGTATCAAAATGTCCCTCCATTTTTATATGTTTTATAAAATATGCTAGCACTTGACAATTCTCATTGTGTATTTCTCTCCCCCATATAAATAAATAAATAAAAAAAAAAGAGAAAAAGAAAAAAATATAATAAAATAAGAAGTGTACCTTATGTTGTTAAGATTGGAAATATTCTCATACTTTGAATCCTTTTTACCCATTTTTCTTAGCCTCATCTTGAACCCCATGGCCCCATTACATCCCTAAAAAGACCTTTGATCTCTTGATAGTATTTGCCACATTAGTGGAGAAAGGAATAGGGAATTTGCCTATGGGATTGGAAAACTATTCATTCATTCATTCAATTCCATCATTCCATATAGAGACACTTTGACTATTGATTGTCCTAGAATTCCTTTTGAGCATGACTCTCTCTTTTGATTGGTTGGTTTGGGAATTTTGAATGATAATTGACTTGATGGCTAAGCAGTGAAAGCTTGGATAAGCACTAGATTCTTTGCATTTTAAAGGATGGGTATATGGATTGTTGGTATGGCTAAAGGGGTGTTAAGTTACTTTAATAGGTAATTTTCATAACTCTTTGGATAAGGCACCCCTAAAAATTTTGCATCACATTTTAAAGTTTGCTTGAGGACAAGCAAAAGCTTGAGTTTGGGGGTATTTGATGCATACATTTTGCATAATCATTTAGGTCTAATTTCATAGCCATTTTATTTTATTATTAGTTATTTTTAGCTAATTTCATTAGTTATTTAGTTAGTTTTTCATAATTGTCAATTTTGGATTAATTTGTAATTTTTACTTTGTTTTGTAGGAAAAATGGTGTTTTTGAAGGACTGAAGAGAAATTTTGCCATTGAGGAGTGACTTCTACAGCCAAAGATGTCAAAAACAAGTTTTCAAGCTGAAATATGCATTGACCAAATTATGCATAACTTGCCGCATAAGCTATGCAGATCTGCATAAGGAGAAAAATCACTGTTCCAATACCTGCCGAATGGTGCATAAGGAGAGTGCATGGCTTATGCAGATTCACGCCTCCCTTATGCACTTTCACGGAATTGTGCATAACCTATGCACCAAGTCATGCAGTTTCGCATAAGTGAACCAGAAACAGCCGAAAACTGCATAAGGGACTGCATAACTTATGTAGTCCACTTATGCAGTCCCACAAAGGTTTTATTAATGAGCTGGCAGAAGATTCCCTCAGAAAATTCCTCCTAGAACACACCATTTTAGGGCTCCATGTCAGAAAATGCTATAAATAGTCCCATTTCCCATTTTAGAAAGGGGGGAGACAAGGAGCAGAAAAGGAAAGGAAGAGTAGAGGCAGCAGCTGAAGGGTCACATTCACCTTCCACACCATTTCCAATCAGATTTGGAGATTTCTTTCTTTTCTTATATTTTCCCTACATTTCTAGTGTTTAGTTTCTTGTTTCTTAGCTTAGATTGAAGCTTTATTTCCATTTAAACTCATAATATCTTGTAAGCATTATGGATAGTGAGTAGTTTACTTAGATTCTAGAGTAAGGGTTGTAATATTTGAGATATTTTGTGGATTTTGATTGGGTAATCCATATTTTGTGGTCTTAATGAGTTTTATTCATTTCTTGTGTGCTTAATGACATGCTTAGTGTAGGATCCCATTAAGTGATGTTCTTAATCCATGGTTGAGGCACCGAAAGGAGAAGGCCTTGTGATAGATAATCAAGAAATTGGACTTAATTAACTTAGACCTAGAAGTAGGCTAAGGATTAAGAGGAATTCACAGATTAATTAAAGAACCTAATGGGTCTTAATTAACTCTAACTCCACGAAAGTAGGATTAGATTAATTAAGGCACTCTTTGTCTCACTCGAAAGGGTATTCAAAGGATTTAAGAATTAATCTCCTTAAAACCCGTAAGTTTCACAAGATTGGATAACCAATTTAAAAATCCCAAAATAGCTTGAATATGAAATCCCGAACTCCGGAATCGCCTCTTTATCTTTGATTAATTTTCAATTAATTGCTTGCCATTTTGAATATTGCCATATTTGAACTTGCTTATTTCAATTTGATGCAATTTTAGTTAAATTAATACATTGTTGAATAGATTATTAATTTTGCGTATATAGATTTCATACTCAATACCCATCAATTTATTACTTTAATTTCAAAAATAGTTCAATTTAGTCAACCTTTTATATCAAAAATTCAATCATTAACACAACTCCTCGTGGGAACGATATCTTTTCTATATTACTTGTACGACCCGTGCACTTGCGGTTGGGCCACATCAAAATACGGGCACTTTCATAAGCATCCATCCTCAATTCTTCAAGCTCATTAAGTTGCAATAACCTTTTCTCACCAGCTTGCTTAAGATCAAAATTCAAGGTCTGAATAGCCCAATATGCTCTATGTTCTAACTCCACAGGTAAATGACAAGACTTACCATACACCAACCTAAAGGGAGTAGTTCCTATAGGGGTTTTGTAAGCAGTCCTATATGCCCATAAAGTATCATCTAGTTTGACAGACCAATCTTTTCGAGAATTGCTCACTGTTTTCTCCAAGATATGTTTGAGTTCTCTGTTAGAAATTTCAACTTGACCTAAAGTTTGAGGGTGGTATGGGGTAGCTATCTTGTGCACTACACCATACTTCCTCATTAAGCTTTCAAATTGCTTATTACAAAAATGGGAACCCCCATCACTAATTACAGCCCTAGGAGCTCCAAATCTACTCAAGACAAATTTCTTCAAGAATTTCACTACCACTCTAGCATTATTAGTTGGAGTTGCAATAGCTTCCACCCACTTTGACACATAGTTAACCCCAACTAGGATGTATCTATTACCATATGAAGGAGGAAATGGGCCCATAAAATCTATTTCCCAGACATCAAATAATTCTACTTCAAGAATATCATTCAAGGGCATTTGATCTCTTTTTGACAAATTTCCACTCCTTTGACATTTATCACATTCTAACACAAATTTCCTCACATCCTTAAAAAGATTTGGCCAAAAGAAACCAGCTTGCAAAATTTTACTAGCTGTTTTAGAGATTTCAAAATGTCCTCCATAATCAGAAGCATGGCAATGATGCATAACACTCTGTGTCTCCTCATCAGGAATACATCTTCTTATTAAACCATCACAGCATCTCCTAAAGTGTAAAGGATCATCCCATCTATAAAATTTTACCTCATGCAAAAACTTTTTCTTTTGTTGCCATGTCATTCCTAGAGGTAAGACTCCACAAGATAGATAATTCACCAAGTCTGCATACCAAGGTAGTTTACCAACAAGAGAGAAAAGTTGTTCATCCAAGAAAAACTCATCAATAGGGACTTCATCCATTTCTTCATCATCCAATTTCAACCTACTAAGATTATCCGCAACTACATTTTCAGCTCCCTTCTTATCTCTAATCTCAAAATCAAACTCTTGTAGCATCAGAATCCACCTAATGAGCCTAGGTTTAGCCTCCTTTTTGCGGAGTAAATACCTGATAGCAGCATGATCTGAAAATATAACCACCTTTGAGTCAATAATGTAAGGTCTGAACTTTTCCAATGCAAAAACAATTGCTAAAAATTCCTTTTCAGTTGTTGCATAGTTTGTTTGAGCCTCATCCAGTGTTCTACTAGCGTAATAAATAGCATAAGCCTTTTTGTCCTTTCTCTGACCAAGAACAGCTCCAATTGCATAGTTGCTAGCATCACACATAATTTCAAAAGGTAGGCTCCAATCAGGTGGTTGCATGATTGGTGGCGTGATAAGAGCTTGCTTCAATATGCAAAAGGCATCCAAACACTCTTGGTCAAATACAAATGGTATGTCATGACTTAACAAATTAGACAAAGGTTTGGCTATTTTAGAAAAATCCTTGATAAAGCGTCTGTAGAACCCGGCATGTCCTAGAAAACTTCGAATTCCCTTGACATTGGTAGGAGGAGCCATCTTCTCTATCACTTCAACCTTGGCCTTATCAACCTCTATTCCTCTGTTAGATACCAAATGTCCAAGCACTATCCATTCCTGAACCATGAAATGACACTTTTCCCAGTTTAACACAAGGTCAGTATCCGCACATCGCTGCAAAACTTTAGAAAGGCTAGCCAAGCATATGTCAAATGAAGATCCATAAACAGAAAAATCATCCATAAAAACCTCCATTATATCTTCAATGAAATCTGAGAAGATTGCCATCATGCACCTTTGAAAAGTGGCTGGTGCATTACACAACCCAAATGGCATCCTCCTATAAGCAAAGGTTCCATATGGACAAGTAAAAGTGGTTTTCTCTTGATCATTTGGATGGATAGGGATTTGAAAAAATCCTGAGTATCCATCTAAATAGCAGAAATAAGAATGCCTAGCCAGTCTTTCTAACATTTGATCAATGAAGGGAAGTGGAAAATGATCTTTTCTAGTGGCAACATTTAGTTTTCTGTAATCTATGCACATTCGCCAACTAGTCATTACGGTGGGAATTAATTCATTATTTTTATTTTTGACCACCGTCATTCCACCCTTTTTGGGACAACATGTCTTGGGCTCACCCAAATCTTGCGAGATAGGTATATGATCCCTGCATCAAGCAACTTCAAAATTTCCTTTTTAACAACTTCTTTCATATTTGGGTTCAACCTCCTCTGATGTTCAATAGATGGCTTACAATTTTCTTCTAAACTGATTCTGTGCATGCAAAAGTGTGGGCTTATTCCCTCAATGTCATCTATGGTATACCCTAAGACTTTTCTGAATTGCCTCAACACTCTTAACAACTTATCAGCCTCTAAGGTACTTAAATTTGCATTTACAATTACTGGATAAGTGTTATTGGTGCCAAGAAATTCATACCTGAGCTGAGAAGGAAGTTGCTTAAGTTCTACCTTAGGTGCATCTTCTTCCTTGAATGATGGTTGTTTAGATTCTGCTATTTCCTTTTGTGTGAGTTGAAAAATTGGAGCAGAAATGAATGGTGGACTTCCCTCTAGATGTTGACCATATGCAGCCACATGAGGGTTATCGTAGTCTATGCCTCCTCCATGAACCAAGCAATTTTCAAGTGGATCTTCTGAATATTTCTTTCTGAAGTATTCTTCAACCAGCTCATCAATGATATCAATTCTCAAACAAGTATCAGCTTTAGAATGATGCTTCTTCATAGAGTTATTAATGTTGAAAACCAATTGATCCTCACCAACTCTAAGAGTCAATTTTTCTCCCTTAACATCAATTAATGCTCCTGCTGTAGCTAGAACGGGCCTTCCCAAGATGATTGGGATATTAGAATCCTCCTCCATGTCCAAGATGACAAAGTCAACAGGTATATAGAACTTCCCAACCTTCAGAGGCACATTCTCCAAAATCCCTTCAGGATACTTAATTGATCTGTCAGCTAACTGAAGAGAAATGTGGGTTGGCTTAAGATCTCCCATATTGAGCTTCTCATAAATGGAGAGGGGCATAAGGCTAACACTAGCCCCTAAATCACATAAAGCTTTTGTAGAACATGATTCCCCAATGTGACATGGAATTGAAAAACTCCCTGGATCCTTGAGCTTTGGAGGAAGTTTCCTTTGGAGGATAGCACTGCATTCTTCTGTCAAAGCTACAGTTTCATGGTCTTCAATTTTCCTCTTGTTTGAGAGAATTTCTTTTAAGAATTTTGCATAAAAAGGCATTTGTGAAAGACCATCAATAAAAGGCACATTTATGTATAGCTTCTTCAAAACCTCTAAGAACTTTCCAAATTGCTTATCAAGCTTGGCTTTTTGAAATCTTTGTGGAAAGGGAAGCTGTGGCTTGTAAGGCTCTGGAGGTATATACTTCTCTTCCTTCTCTTCAATTTTCTCTTTATATTTTTCTGCACTTTCTTTCTCACTTCCTTGTTTTTCACTCTCCTCAGTCTCTTTCTCATTTTCTCTCTTCTCACTATTTTCACTTTTCTCATTTTTTTCACTCTTCTCATTATTCACAACTTTCCCACTTCTTAAAGTAATAGCTTGACACTGCTCTCTTGGGTTTTCTAGTTGACTTGGAAGCTTTCCAAAAGACTTGGTACTTGAGAAAGATGCTTGTTGTGCAATCTGATTTTCCAATATTCTGTTATGTGTTTGCATCTGTTCTAGCCTTACTTTCATCTCTCTCATCTCTTCATCATGCTTAGTTTGGTTGGCAAGAATCTGTTGCAATAAAGCTTCTGTGGTGAAACTTTGTTCTTGCTGTTTTGGTGGAGGATTCATATTTTTCTGCTGAAAATTAGGCAATGGTTGCCTATTTTGCTGATATGGGATTCCTTGTTGCTGTTGTGGTTGAAAATTCTGATTTGGAACTTGACTTTGCTGATTTCCCCATGAAAAGTTGGGATGATTCCTCCAAGTTGGATTATAAGTTTGAGAGTAAGGATTCCCCATTTGTTTGTTTCCATAATTACCAACATATGCAGCTTGCTCTCCATAGTCTACTCCACAGCTGGTAGTTCCCTCTGCATAAGCAACTTGTTGTGAACTTCCAGATGATGATGATGAACTAACCAACATACTCAAATCTTCCATCTTCTTAGCCAAAACATTTGTAAGTGCATCAAATTTTGCATTGATCATGTTGAATGGATCTAGGTCATACATTCCAGCAGCTTGCCTCTTTTGAGTTGGAGCTGGTCCTCTTGGACTACTCCAAAGATGAGTATTCTTTGCAATTTTCTCCAATAGCTCATAAGCTTCATCTTCATGCTTCATAATAAATTCTCCTCCTGTTTGAGCATCAATAATCCCTCTAATTGCAGGAGTGACATTAGTGTAAAAATTCTGGTTTATCATCCATTTCGGAATGGCATAATGTGGGCATTGTCTCTCTAATTCCTTCCATCTCATCCATGACTCATAAAGAGTTTCATCTTCTCTTGGTCTGAAAGCTGTCATTTGATTTCTCAGTTCTTGAGTTTTTCCAAGTGGAAAATATTGTGCAAGAAATGCATCAGTGAGTTGCTCCCAATTTGTAATGGAGTTGTGAGGTAAAGAATCAAGCCAATCCAATGCTCTATCCTTCAAAAAGAACGGGAATAGCTTCAATCTTGCTGCATCATCAGATACTCCAGGTTGCTTTTGCATATCACAAATCATAGCAAATTTCTTTAGATGTGTGTGTGGATTTTCAGAAGGATGTCCCCCAAATTGGGAATTTTGAATCATTTGAAGAACTCCAAAATCCATCTTGTAGCTATTTGCATCAATTCTTGGTCTTGCTATGCTTTCTCTCAAGTCATCAAAACGAGGAAAAGCATGATCCATCATACTTCCCCTAGGCACATTAGCATTTACAACCTCTTCACCTTGGGCTGCATTTTCATTTTTGACCATTTCCAGCATTATCACCAATTCTAATTCTTTCATCAGCCATGTCTGCTTCTAATTCAGTTTCTCTCAAAGCTTCTTTTCTTTTTCTGGTTTCTTTCTTGTTGGCTTTACAAAATTTCTCAATTTCAGGATTAAACAATAAGGATGTGTCACTTGTGCTTCTAGCTCTTCTCATAAAAGATTAAAAGTACCTGAAAAAGAACAAACAAACACAAAATGAAAAGATAACAAAGGTAAAACTAAAAACAACTAAAATAATCAAGAATTCAATCTTAAACAAACAACTCCCTGGCAACGGCGCCAAAAACTTGATGTGGCCCAACCGCAAGTGCATGGGTCGTACAAGTAATATAGAAAAGATATCGTTCCCACGAGGAGTTGTGTTAATGATTGAATTTTTGATATAAAAAGTTGATTATATTGAACTATTTTTGAAATTAAAGCAATGAATTGATGGGTTTTGGAATGTGAAATCTATATGTGCGAAATTAATAATCTATTCAACTATGTAATGATTTAACTAAATTTGCGTCAAATTAAAATAAGCAAATTCAAATATGGCAATATTTAAAATGGCAAGCAATTAAATTCAATTAGAAATTAACAATGATAAAAAGGCGATTCCGGAGTTCGGGATTTCATATTCAAGCTATTTTGGGATTTTAAATTGGTTATCCAATCTTGTGGAACTTACGGGTTTTAAGGAGATTAATTCTTAAATCCTTTGAATACCCTTTCGAGTGAAACAAAGAGTGCCTTAATCAATCTAATCTTACTTTCGTGGAGTTAGAGTTAATTAAAACCCATTAAGTTCTTTAATTAATCTGTGAATCCTCTTAATCCTTAGTCTATTTCTAGATCTAAGTTAATTAAGTCCAATTCCTTGATTATCTATCACAAGGTTTTCTCCTTTCGGTGCCTCAACCATGGATTAAGAACATCACTTAATGGGATCCTACACTAAGCATGTAATTAAGCACACAAGAAATGAATAAAACTCATTAAGACCATAAAATATGGATTACCCAATCAAAATCCACAAAATATCTCAAATATTACATCCCTTACTCCAGAATCAAAATAAAACTACTCACTATCCATAATGTTTACAAGATATTCTGAGTTTATAAGGAAATAAAGCTTTAATCTAAACTAAGAAATAAGAAACTAAACACTAGAAAGGTAGGAAAATGTAAGAAAAGAAAGAAATCTCCAAATCTGGTTGGAAATGGAGTGGGAGATGATTGTGACTCTTCAGCTGCTGCCTCTCCTATTCCTTTTCTTCCTCTACTTGCTTCCCCTCTTTCTAAAATGGGATAAGGGTCCTATTTATAGCATTTTCTGACATGGAGCCCTAAAATGGTGTGTTTGAGGAGGGATTTTCTGAGGGAATCTTCTGCCAGCTCATTAATAAAATCTTTGTGGGACTGCATAAGTGGACTGCATAAGTCATGCAGTCCCTTATGCAGTTTTCGGCTGGTTTCTGGTTCACTTATGCGAAATTGCATGACTAGGCGCATAGGTTATGCACAATTCCGTGAGATTGCATAAGGGAGGCGTGAATCTGCATAAGCTATGCACTCTCCTTATGCACAATTCGGCAAGTGTTGGAACAGTATTTCTTCTCCTTATGCAGATCTGCATAGCTTATGCGGCAAGTTATGCGCAATTTGGCCAATGCATATTTCAACTTTAAAACTTGTTTTTGACATCTTTGGCTGTAGAAGTCACTCCTCAATGGTAAAATTTCTTTTCAGTCCTTCAAAAACACCATTTTTCCTACAAAATAAAGTAAAAATTATAAATTAATCCAAAATTGACAATTATGAAAAACTAACTAAATAACTAATGAAATTAGCTAAAAGTGACTAATAATCAAATAAAATGGCTATGAAATTAAACCTAAATGATTATGTAAAATGTATGCATCACTCTTCACTTTCCAACAAGAGAGAAAAGTAACTTAGCTTTCTTTCCCATTCTCTCCACTCTCCATTTCTCTCCTCACGCTTTCTTTCCCATCATTTTTTCATACAAAGAGTTCATTTTCCATCCCCTGCATTTCTCTCTATAACTTAGCTTCCGTTTATTCTTTTAAACTTGTGTCAAATTCTTCATAAGCTATGGGTAACGTCTTTTCAATTCAATGCGGTGATGCCTTGATCGGTCGTTGCTGGGATTGCGTTGCTGGACAAGCTCTTTATGTATGTCAGCTTGAAGAAAATCTTCAAGAACTTGAGACTGCAAGAGATAAATTAAGAGAGCTGAGCAATGATGTGATGCGGATGGTCATCAGTGAAGAAACTCCACAAACAGTGCAGCTGGATCGAGTTGGAGGATGGCTTTCAAGGGTAGACGCTACCATTACTGAAGTTAATTCTCTCCTCAACAGAGCTACGCGAGAAAGACAGAAATTGTGTCTCGCAGGCTGTTGCTCCAAGAACTGTAAGTCCACCTACATGTTTGGGAAAAGCGTTTCCAGAAGCCTCAAACATGTGGTTGGTTTGATGAGCCAAGGTGAATTCAAAGAAGTGGTTATCAGTGCCCCTGCTGTCCAACTTCAAGCTAATCTCGAAGCTTTAAGGACTGCAAGACGAGAATTATGGGCTTCAAAGCAGGATGTGAAGCGGAAGGTTGACTTAGAGGAAGGACAACAAAAGAAGGCGCTGCAACAAGTTCTATTGTGGCTTTCGATGGCGGAAGCGATGATAACCGAAGTAGAGGAGCTCGAAAGAGATGGTCCACAACAAGTTCAGAAATTGCTAGCTGGAGATATTTCCAATTACATGTTCGTGGGAAAGGTCGCCAAAAAATTAGAAGATGTGATTGCGTTAAAAGCCAAAGGAGATTTTAAGGAAGTGGTTGAGAGGACACTTCCAGAACCAGTGGTAGTAAGAAATGTTAATCCAACAGTGGGCACTGAAAGTACCTTAGACGAGGCATGGAGCTTCATCACGGGAGATCGGTGGGAATTTTTGGCATATACGGTATGGGGGAGTCGGTAAAACTACTCTTCTTACTAAAATCAACAACAGATTTGCCACTATGTCTAATAATTTTGATGTTGTGATTTCGGCTGTGGTTTCTAAAGATTTGAAACCTGAGAAGATTCAAGAGCAGATTTGGAAAAGAATTGGCTTTTTGGATGAGAAATGGGCAAAGAAAAGTCTCCGTGAGAAAGCGGATGACCTATTCTATGTATTGCGTAGAAAGAAATTTGTATTATTGTTAGATGACATATGGCAACGAGTTGACCTTGAAGAAATTGGGGTTCCTCTGCCTACAAGACAAAACAGATGCAAGATAGTATTCACAACACGCTCTTACAGAGTAGGCAGGCAAATGGAAGCTGAAAAGATGATAAAAGTGAAACCTTTGGATTGGGAAGAAGCTTGGGCATTGTTTCAGAAGAAGGTTGGGGATATTGATCTTGATATTGTTCCTCTGGCTCAAGATGTTGCTAAAGAGTGTAGAGGATTGCCAATCGCTCTCATTACCATTGGTAGAGCCATGGCGATGGGATTACAAGGGAAGAATGGAAGCATGCTCTTAAGGTACTAAGAAGTTACGCCTCAAGCTTACAGTCATGGAGGATGAGGTATTTCAAGATATGGAGGTTGAGGTATTTGTACGATTGAAATTTAGTTATGATAGTCTGAGTAGTGATAAAGTTAAATCTTGTTTCTTATATTGTTCCTTATTTCCGGAAGACTTTGAAATTCACAAACGTGGATTGGTAGATTATTGGATTTGTGAGAATTTTGGTGATCGCAATGAGTCATATTCTATAATCTGTTCACTTGTTGGGGCATGTTTATTGGAAGAGCAAGGCGAACATGTGAAAATGCATGATGTGATTCGTGACATGGCTCTGTGGATAGCATGTAAATATGAAAAAGAAAAGCACAAGTTTTTTGTGGAAGCGGGTGCCCAATTAACTCAAGTATCAGAGGTTGGAACATGGGAAGGATCAAAACGGATGTCCCTGATGGCAAACTCCTTTGAAAGAATCCATGAAGTTCCTAGATGTCCTGATCTCTTGACTTTATTTCTCAGCGATAATCGTCTTTTAAGGGAGATCGGTGATGGTTTCTTTCAATTTATGGAAATGCTAAATGTTCTGGACCTCTCACGCACTGATATAAGGGAATTGCCGATGGGAATATCAAAATTGAACTCATTGCAATATCTTAATCTGTCAGGGACGCTGATAAGGCAATTGCCAGTTGAGTTGAAAATGTTGGTAAATCTGAAATATCTGAACTTGGAGAATGCCCTCGATCTAAATATGATTCCAAGGGGAGTCATATCTAGTTTATCATCATTGCAAGTTTTGGAAATGGTCGACGTTGGTGTTTTTGCGGTCCAAGAAGGGGAAGATAATATATTGAGGGAAGATAATATGCTAATAGAGGAGTTACAATGTTTGGAACACTTGAATGTATTAAGCAGCACAATAAAAAGTGTCTCAGGTCTCCAGAGTTATGTCAACACCCTCACATTACTCAACAGTACTCGAGCTCTAAGTCTTGAATTGTTTCAAGGTCCACAATCTCTCAACATTTGGTGGTTAACAAATATGAAGAATCTAGAAGTTTTAGTTATAGTTGGAGGGAATTCAGAAGATTTGGCTGTCGATGTTGTAATGGAAGAGATAGAAACACATGATGATACAGGTGGAGGTCTAGGCAACTCAATGATCTCAAGGGAGACATGCTTTAACAGCCTTAATATGTTGGATTTAAGGGGAAGCCTCAGATTGAAGGATCTGACATGGATTATTCTAGCTCCAAATTTGACGCATTTGTATGTGGGCTACAACATGCATATAGAAGAGATAATAAGTGTTGAGAAGTTAGATGATGTTCAAGTTGGGGATGAAAATTTCAATCCATTTTTTAAACTAGAAGATCTCACCTTGGATGTATTACCAGAACTGAAAAGCATATATCCCAAAGCCTTGTCCTTTCCCTCTCTAAAACAAATCGATGTATATAAATGCCCACAGCTTAAGAAGCTGCCATTAAACTCGAGCAGCGCAAATGGAGGCAAAGTTAAGATTAAAGCAGAGGGACCATGGTGGAAAGATGTTGAATGGGAGGATGATTCTACTAAAACTACCTTTCTACCGTGCTTTGTGCCTTCTCGCCGTCGGCATTGATTTTCACATTTGCTTGGTTTCCATAGGTAATTGGTTTTTATTTTCAACTTGTTATTTCAATCTCCTTCTAATTCTTCCGACAAAAAAAAGCCCAATTCAGTTCTTTATTTTGCCACCTTGCATATTAATATATACTCTGGCTTTATTTTAGCATGTCTGCAAAACAATTTTAGCATTTTGCATTGACATATTTTGATCATATTATTTCCTGGATCAAATGCTTGAAGGCTTTCGGTTTTATTGTTGAGTCTGACTTCCGATGAAATTTTTTAGGTGGCAGAGGATAAGCTGGCAAACTATGGAGTGGTGTTGTTGGCCAAATGCTGCATTTAGCTTTCGAAGCTGTGTTGGTGGAGTCTTTTTTTTTTTTTGTTGATATTGCGCATTCTCAAGTATCAGGACTGCAATTCTTGCGCATTTCCTATTACTGCGTGTGTAGCTTTTGGATGTTTTCTTCAATTTTGTAACTTTCTGTCTCATCTTAAACTTGTTTTGTGTTTCATGAGTTGATTTGTTTTGCTCGAATTTGCTTTTTGTAGGAGAGAACAATAAAATTTCAGGTAAATTCATCCTGCGTTTAATTTGTTGTGACTGTTAATGATAAAATTATCAATAATTCATTTTATATGATCATACAGCCATAAACATTACTACTACTGATCATGCTAGCACTTTTTTAATATCTTCAACAATCACATATAGATATACATATTAAACCTAATTTATTGAATAAATATTCATAATAGATCTAATGCAATTAGTAGATTAATTGTGAATTTTATACGATAAAAAGAACTAGAATTAAACTATATACACGATTAAACTATCCTATTCAAAATTGACGTCTCATTAAAATAATAACAAAACATATTTTCTTAATTTTTAATTAATTGAATTAATAAATTATTGAATGCACCCTTTGGTGTATCTAAGAATAATCCTTATTAAACATTGTTGAATAAGACAGCTTCAAATTTTGTTTTAGGTGCTCAAAATTAAGAGTTGACAGATCAGTCCTTAGGAAATAAGCCTTCAAACGACTGCGCAGTATAAAATTTCGGTAGAATTACTCAACATCTGGGGCCACAGCTCAAAGAGGTTTAAATAAATAGTTTATGTATTTCTTATACTATAGCTTTAATATTTAAATTTCTTAATTATATATATATATTTTTTTTACTATAATGATAAAATTATTAAACCTAATTTATTTAATAAATATTCATAATCGATCTAATGAAATTAGTAGATTAATTGTGAATTTTTTACAATAAAAAGAGCTAGAATTAAACTATATACACAATTATGTTTATTAATAAATTAAAGTAATACAAGTATTGCCAATGAAAGTGTAATTTAGTTGGTTTTTTTATATCTTAATAAATATATAAAATAAGAAAATTTTGAGTTTGAATTTTTATATTTATCTCTTTTTATTATATGAATCAACTTTATTCATGTGGGTAACTCTACATTTTATTTAAAAGATTAAATTAATTTATAAATATTTTAGAAATAAATATAAATCCTAAATTCATTAGGATTAAATTTGAAATCACAAATTAAGTCCTAAATAATTTATAACTTCAATTATATATATGTGGTTTGATTCATACGAATCGTGTATAGTTTAGAAAAAAAATTGATCTATCTTTATAATTTTTAGTTTTATAATTAATTTTTTATAAAAAAGTTAAAGTCAACCTAATAATTTAAATAAATAAAAAAATTGTTATTTCCTTTTTTCTCTTTTTTTTTTCTTTACTTTATTCTCTTTACTCTCCAAACAAGAGAGATAAAAAAGTAATTTCATTTCCTTTCTTCCTTGGAATAAATTATTAATTTATATCTAAGTCCTTAAAATTTAATAAAACTCGCATATTAATTGTTATTTAAAGTTTAAGTAAAGATTGAATTCTTGAATTTCAATTTTATTAAACAAATTGATCCTTTCCTTCCAATTTATCGTCTGAAAAAATTATTTTATAATGGCAAAATTGCCCTTGTATGAAAGGAATCTTCTTTTACCTCTAAATATTTCACTATTAATAATTAGAATAATTTATAACTAAGTTTATAAGATTTGGTAAAATTCATATATTAATTCTTGTTTAAAATTTAGCTAATAATTGAGTCTTTAAATTTCAATTCCGTTCAATAAATTAGTTCTTCGGTTAAAAAGATAATTAATTTATCGTTAGTGTATTGACCACTAACATTATTAAGAAAAGAAATTCCCTTTATGATAATTTAATAAAAAAGTATTTTTATTTCATTTTTAAAATAGCATTATTTCCTCAAAAGCCATAGACTCCACAATGAAGCAAGGAATAAAACGATTCATGCATCGTTATCAAAAAGCCATAGAATCCATTATTATGCAAACTGCAAAGACTTAAAGGGATCAATACCATTATTCTTCATCTTTTTGCCTCTCATTTTTCACTTCACTTTATTTTCTCTCTTCACTTTTCAATCAAGAGAGAGAAAAGTAATTTCATTTCCATCATTCTCTCCACTCTCAATTTCTCTCCTCTCCCTTTCTTTCTTATCATTTTTTCAAACAAAGAGTTCATTTTTCATCCCTTAGATTTCTTGTAATAACTTAGCTTCTGTTCATTTTTTTACGCTTCTGTCCAATTCTTCATAAGCTATGGGTCACGTCTTTTCAATTCAATGCGGTGATGCCTTGACCGGTCGTTGCTGGGATTGCGTTGCTGGACAAGCTCTTTATGTATGTCAGCTTGAAGACAATCTTCTAGAACTTGAGACTGCAAGAGATAAATTAAGAGAGCTGAGAAATGATGTGATGCGGTGGGTCAACAGTGAGGAAACTCCACAAACAGTGCAGCTGGATCGATTTGGAGGATGGCTTTCAAGGGTAGACGCTACCATTACTGAAGTTGATTCTCTCCTCAACAGAGCTACGCGAGAAAGACAGAAATTGTGTCTCGCAGGCTGTTGCTCCAAGAACTGTAAGTCCACCTACATGTTTGGGAAAAGCGTTTCCAGAAGCCTCAAACATGTGGTTGGTTTGATGAGTGAAGGAGATTTTAAGGAAGTGGTTGAGAGGACACTTCCAGAACCAGTGGTTGTAGGAAATGTTAATCCAACATTGGGCACTGAAACTACCTTAGACGAGGCATGGAGCTACATCACGGGAGATGCGGTGAGAATTGTTGGCATATACGGTATGGGGGGAGTCGGTAAAACTACTCTTCTTACTAAAATCAACAACAGATTTGCCACTATATCTAATAATTTTGATGTTGTGATTTGGCTGTGGTTTCTAAAGATTTGAAACCTGAGAAGATTCAAGAGCAGATTTGGAAAAGAATTGGCTTTTGGATAAGAAATGGAAAAGAAAAGCCTCCGTGAGAAAGCGGAAGACATATTTCGTGTCTTGAGTAGAAAGAAATTTGTATTATTATTAGATGACATATGGCGTGAGTTGACCTTGAAGAGATTGGGGTTCCTCTACCTACTAGACAAAACAGATGCAAGATAGTATTCACAACACGCTCTTGCAGTAGGCGGGCAAATGGAAGCTGAAAAGATGATAAAAGTAGAACCTTTGGCTTGGGAAGAAGCTTGGGCGTTGTTTCAGAAGAAGGTTGGGGATATTGATTTTGATATTGTTCCTCTGGCTCAAGATGTTGCTAAAGAGTGTAGTGGGTTGCCAATCGCACTCATTACCATTGGTAGAGCCATGGCCAGTAAAATTACAAAGGAAGAATGGGAGCATGCTCTTGAGGTACTTAGAAGCCCTGCCTCAAGCTTACCGGGCATGGAGGATGAGGTAATTCGGACATGGAGGTTGAGGTATTTGTATTATTGATGTTTAGTTATGACGGTTTGATTAGTGATAAAGTTATATTTTGTTTCTTATATTGTTCCTTATTTAGGAAGAGTTTGAAATTGAGAAAGATGACTTAGTACATTATTGGATTTATGAGAATTTTTGTGCTCGCAATGAGGCATATTCTATAATTGGCACTCTTGTTGGGGCATGTTTATTGGAAGAGAAAGGCCGACATGTGAAAATGCATGATGTGATTCGTGATATGGCTCTGTTGATAGCATGTAAATATGAAAAAGAAAAACATAAGTTTTTTGTGGAAGCGGGTGCCCAATTAACTCGAGTACCAGAGGTTGGAAAATGGGAAGTATCAAAGCGGATGTCCTTGATGGCAAACTCCTTCGAGAGAATCCAAGAAGTTCCTAGATGTCCTTATCTTTTGACTTTATTTCTCAGCGATAATCGTAATTTGAGTGAGATCAGTGATTGTTTCTTTCAGTTTATGGGTACACTAACCGTTTTAGACCTATCAAGTACTAATATCAAAAAATTGCCGGTAGGAATATCAAAATTGAACTCATTGCAATATCTTAATCTGTCATGGACGTTGATAAGTCAATTGCCAATTGAATTGAAAATGTTGGTAAATCTGAAATATCTGAACTTGGTGTGTAATTTCAAGCTAAATATGATTCCAAGGGGTGTCATATCCAGTTTATCATCATTGCAAGTTTTGAAAATGTACAACGTTGGTTTTCTTTGGGTCGAAGAATTGGAAGATAATATATTGAGGGAAGAGAACAAGCTAATAGAGGAGCTACAATGTTTGGAACACTTGAATGAATTGAGCAGTACAATAAGAAGTGTCTCAGATCTCCAGAGTTATGTCAACACCCACACATTAGTCAACTGTACTCGAGCTCTATGGCTTAATTTGTTTCCAAGTAAACAATCTCTCAACATTTGGTGGTTGGCAAATATGAAGAATCTAGAAGATATGGTTATAATTGGTGGAAGAAATTCAGAAGAGTTGGGTGTTAATGTTGTAATGGAAGAGATAGAAGCACATGATGCAGGTGGAGGTGCAGGCAACTCAATGATCTCAAGGAAGACATACTTTAATAGCCTTCATACATTGACTTTAGGAGGAAGCCTCAGTTGAGGATCGACATGGGTTATTCTAGCTCCAAATTTGACGTGTTTGACTGTGGACGTGAACAAGCATATAGAAGAGATAATAAGTGTTGAAAAGTTAGATGATGTTCAAGTTGGGGATGAAAATTTTAACCCATTTTTTAAACTCCAAGTGCTCAGGTTGCTTGCTTTACCACAACTGAAAAGCATATATCCCAAAGCCTTGTCCTTTCCCTCTCTAGAAAAAATCGAAGTATATGAATGCCCTGACTTAAGAAGCTACCATTAAACTCGAGCAGCGCAAATGGAGGCAAAGTTGAGATTAAAGCAGAGGAACAATGGTGGAAAGATGTTGAATGGGAGGATGATTCTACTAAAACTACCTTTCTACCGTGCTTTGTGCATGCTCGCTCCCTTTGGTAATTGGTTTTCATTTTCAACTTTGTATTATTTCGTATTGACATATTTTGATCATATTATATCTTGCATCAAACGCTTAAAGGCTTTCAAAATTATTGTTGACAGTGATTTCTAATGCAATTTTTTTTTTTGGCAGGGGATGAGCTGGCAAACTATGGAATGGTCTTTGTGAGCAAATCTGCATTTGGCTTTGGATCTTTGTATTGGTGGATGTGTTACTGACCAAATGGAGTGATTTTGGTACTCAAGTATCAGGACTACAATTCTTGCGCATTTTACATTCGCATGTGTAGCTTTTTGCTTTGATTTTATTTTGAGATGTTTTATTCAAGTTTGTGCCCAGTCAATGCCTTCTACCTGAAATTAAAGTTGAGTTTGCTTAGTATAAGCTCATTTTATGTTTGGTCTGAATTTTGCATATCATTTTAGGGATGGGTCCTTAGATACATATATTCCATGTATATTTGTGCTCTTTATTTTTCTATAATCAAAAGCTTATTATAACCTTTGCCTCTGGTTTGAGAAATTAACCTTCTTCACTTGAAATCTTGAATCGTCTTTCATCAATTATTGCTTGGAATTTTACTTTTGAGTGTTTAGTTTAATCTCATTTTATTAATTTTCATTATTATCAATTTCTTTATTTTGCGAATTATTAAATTAGTCATTGTTTGAATTTAGTTTTGCATTTTCATATCTTATGCTTCAAATTCCTAAATTTCTTTTATTAATTTGATTAAAATACAATTTTAACATATTTTATTTTATATCAAAAATTCAATCATTAACACAACTCCTCGTGGGAACGATATTTTTTTCTATACTACTTGAACGACCCGTGCACTTGCGGTTGGGACACATCAAAACGCAAGTGCGAATCATCTAATAATATAGAAAAGATATCGTTCCACGAGAGTTGTGTTAATGATTGAATTTTGATATAAAAGTTGACTAAATTGAACTATTTTTGAAATTAAAGAAATAAATTGATGGGTATTTGAGTATGAAATCTATATGTGCAAAATTAATAATCTATCCAACAATGTATTAATTAAACTAAAATTGCTTCAATTTGAAATAAGCAAGTTGAAATATGGCAAAATTTAAAATGGCAAGCAATTAAATTTGATTTGAAATTAACAATTATAAAAAGGCGATTCCGGAGTTCGGGATTTAATATTCGAGCTATTTTGGGATTTTAAATTGGTTATCCAATATTGCGGAACTTACAGGTTTTAAGGAGATTAATTCTTAAATCCTTTGAATACCCTTTCGAAACAAAGAGTGTCTTAATCAATCTAATCCTACTTTCGTGGAGTTAGAGTTAATTAAGACCCATTAGGTTCTTTAATTAATATGTGAATCCTCTTAATCCTTAGTCTATTTCTAGATCTAAGTTGATTAAGTCCAATTTCTTGATTATCTATCACAAGGCCTTCTCCTTTCGGTGCCTCAACCATGGATTAAGAACATCACTTAATGGGATCCTACACTAAGCATGTCATTAAGCACACAAGAAATGAATAAAACTCATTAAGACCACAAAATATGGATTAGCCAATCAAAATCCACAAAATATCTCAAATATTACAACCTTTACTCCGGAATCAAAATAAACTACTCACTACCCATAATGCTTACAAGATATTCTAAGTTTAAATGGAAATAAAGCTTTAATCTAAGCTAAGAAACAAAAAGCTCAACACTAGAAATGTAGGAAGAATGTAAGAAAGGAAAGAAATCTCCAAATCTGATTGGAAATGGTGTGTGAGGTGAATGTGACTCTTCAGCTGCTGCCTCTCCTCTCCCTTTTCTTCCTTTTCTGCTCCTCTCTCCTCTAAAATGGGAAATAAGGCTATTTATAGAAATTTTCTGACATGGAGCCCTAAAATGGTGTGTTTTAGGAGGAATTTTACGAGGAATCTTCTTGACTCATTAATGAACTCTTTGTGGGATCGCATAAGTGGGTGCATAAGTCATGCGATCCCTTATGCGATTCAGCTGGTTACAGCTCACTTATGCGAAACTGCATGACCAGGTGCATAGGTTATGCACAATTCCGTGAGATTGCATAAGGGGTCGTGAATCTGCATAAGCCATGCACTCTCCTTATGCACAATTCGGCAGGTATTGGAACAGTGATTTTCTCCTTATGCGGTCTGCATGGCTTATGTGGCAAGTTATGCGCAATTTGGCCAATGCATATTTCAACTTTGAAACTTGTTTTTGGCATCTTTAGCTGTAGAGATCACTCCTCAATGGCAAAATTTCTTTTTTAATCCTTCAAAAACACCATTTTTCCTACAAAACAAAGTAAAATTTACAAATTATTCCAAGATTGACAAATATGAAAAACTAACTAAATAACTAATGAAATTAACTAAAAGTGACTAATAATCAAATAAAATGGCTATGAAATTAAACCTAAATGATTATGCAAAATGTATGCATCAAATACCCCCAAACTCAAGCTTTTGCTTGTCCTCAAGCAAACTTTAAAATGTGATGCAAAATTCTTTAGGGGTGCCTTATCCAAAGAGCTATGAAAATCACCTATTAAAGTAACTTAACACACCTTTAGCCATACCAACAATCCATATACCCATCCTTCAAAATACAAAGAATCTAATGCTTATCCAAGCTTTCACGCTTAGCCATCAAGTCAATTATCATTCAAAATCCCCAAACCAACCACTCAAAAGAGAGAGTCATGCTCAAAAGGAGTTCTAGAACAATCAATAGTCAAAGTGTCTCTATATGGAATGATGAAATTGAATGAATGAATGAATAGTTTTCCAATCCCATAGGCAAATTCCCTACTCCTATCTCCACTAATGTAGCAAGTACTATCAAGAGATCAAAGGTCTTTTAGGGATGTAATGGGGCTATGGGGTTCAAAATGAGGCTAAGAAGAAAAATGGGTAAAAGGGTTCAAAGCATGAGAATATTTTCAATTTTGAAACATAAGGTACACTTCTTATTTTATTACTATTTTTTCTTTTTCTTTTTTTTAATATATATATTTATATGTGAGATAGAAATACACAATGAGGATTGTCAAGTGCTAGCATAATTTACAAAACACATAAAAATGGAGGGACATTTTAATTCTTTAAACTTGTATCTTGCATTTCCTTTTGAAGATTGTCCCTAAAATTGCCACCCCCAAACTCATTTCTTTTAATACTTTGGGTGGATTTTTTTTTCATTTTGAATGACAATAGTGAAAAGCACATATACTAGCACTTTTACAAGGTGACAAGCATTTCTTCTCCCTTTTATTGTATTTTTTTTATTTATTTTTTATTTTTTTCTCTTTTTTTTATTATTTTTTTATGTACCTAATGTTATAAATAATTATTCTCATGAAAAGGGTTGGAGTGTTTGGTTCATTGGCTAGGTAACAATAAGGATTTCAAGAAAAATTAGGGATAAAAAGGCTCAAAGGGGTTTGCAAGGGTCAATTTTAATTAGGAAAAGGGCCAAAGGTTTAAAATGAGAAGGTTTAAATCAAAGAATGCCTAATCATCTCTCTTTTCAAGTACAAAGTGGTATTTCGCCTTGAAAGGTCTAGAACTTTTGTTCTAGGATTGGTGAGACATCATTTGACAACCTTATATCCAATAATTCCCCCTAAACATTCCAATCTCTAAAGGACTAGTTGGGTGGCTTTTTGGCTAAGAAGATATAGGCTAGAGATAAACACTTCAAAACCTTGCACCTCTTAGGAAACTTTCAATCCACAAACCCAACTAAAGGTAAGTCAAATCACTCTCATAGGTAGCTTTTCAATACTCAAGGGATTTGGCAAAAGATTTTTAATGCATGATGCATGATTCCTAAAAATGAGTAATGCATTAACTAAATGGAGGAAGTCTATTTGTGTGCAATGTATACAATTTCTAAGTGATGTATAATGTGTGTGTAAATGTATTATGATGTGTGTGTGTAAGGATGTATATGTAAAATATTTACAATATATGTAAATGGAATGGGATGAGATGCTCCTATACTCAAAATGTGAAAAATGAAGCAGAAATAAAAAATCAAAATGTGCACCCCCAAACTCAAAATTAGACATTGTCCTCAATGTCTCAAGCAGTGTATTATAAAAACTCAAAGTAAACAGGAATTACCAGGAATTGTGAGATTTAAGAGCAAAAAGAAAGAGTTACCTGGTATGGAGCAGATGAGAAGTCAAGAATTAATGGGGATGCATAAGAAGCTGCACAGGTTATACAGAATAAAGTGCTGTCCAGAACAAGTGCATAAGTAGGGTGTATAAGCTATGCGGGTTCTGCATAGGTGGCAATATGGACTGCACATGCTATGCAAAATATTTGCATGAGGGGATTCACAGCCTATGCAGTTCTGCATGAGTGTCATAGAGGACTGCACAGGCTATGCAAAATATTTGCATAAGGGTATTCATAGCCTATGCAGTATATTCAAAAGCTGCTGCATGATGATGAGCAAGGGAAAATGTGCAACCACCAGTAGAAGCATGCAAATATATACAGAGTATGGACAAATATGCACAAAAGGGCAGTAAAGGAAATGAAAATCAATGAAAAACTAATGTAATAGCTATCCAATAAAACTTCAAAAAAAAAACAGAATTCAAAACAAACTAAAATTGTTTCAACATATCTACAAAGAAAAACTCCTACAAGTTTGAACAAAAGTAAAACAGAAACTAATCTAATTCTATTATTTTGCCCTTGTCCAAAGATGCTGCTAAAGGACTGGTTGGAGCTGCTTGCTATCGAAGTGATGGTTTTGGAGGAGGTGATGGAGGTGGAGGTGGGAAAATGGGTGCCGAAAACAAATTTTGATTTGAACAGGACATGTGTTAAGGCTGCATAAGGGGAAAAGTGGGTGTGCATAACTTATGCACTCTCTTATGCAGGTTTCGGTGGGTGATAAAAAGTGTGAAAAACTGATTATGCAAGAGTGCATAGCTTATGCACTAACTTATGCAAGTTTCGGCTTGTTTTGGAATTCAGAGAAATAGGTCATGCGGAAGTGCATAAGTCATGCACTGTCCTTATGCACCTCTCGGCAAGTTTTGGAATTTAGAGTTTGTGGTTATGCGGAAGTGCATAAGCTATGCACTTTGCTTATGCACCTCTCGGCAGGTTTTGAAATTCAGAATTTGTGGTCATGCAGTTGTGCATAAGTTATGCACTCTGCTTATGCACCTCTCGGCAGGTTTTGATTTTTGGGGAGTTCGATCATGTGGAAGTGCATAAGCTATGCACTGTCCTTATGCATGTCTCGGTGGATAGAGAAAATGCAGGATTTGAAGTCATGCAGAAGTGCATAAGTCATGCACACACTTATGCAAGTTTTGACAGATATGAATTTTGACAAAAATGTGGCTATGCAGAGTTGCATAAGCTGTGCACCTCCTTATGCGATTTACCTTGAGAGATGAAAATGGCAGGAATTGTGGTTATGCAGGATTGCATAAGCTATGTAGTTACTTATGCACAATTCAACAAGATTGAGAGAACAACTGAAAATGATTTGCAAGTGTGAAAAATACCCTAGAATGAAGAAATATAATTCCATGAAGCATAAACCATGAGAAATTTTCACCAAAAACACATCAATATATACAAAGTCCATCAAAATTGTATCACACAAGCTTGTAAAAATGAATCCTGCATAAAAGGCCTTTGTGAACCATGCCATTTTGACTCAAATTCTGCAAATCAACATTTAACACATTAAAGCTTAATAAAATCTGCATAAAGTTGCATTATCCACAAATGAGAAATGAACTCTCCAAGTTATGCCAAGAAAATGCAATATGTCCACCTTGAATCCCACAACCCAAATAAGCTCAAAACTATAAAGATGACCCACTTACCACCATATTAACATTAAAAGCACAAATACTTAAAAGTTACACACCCAACCTCACCAAGAACATAAGTCATCTGCTACAGACCCCTCCTTTGCTGCAGAATTTCTTTTTTTTTTTTCTCTGCATAAACCAGGTAGCAAACCTGCACAGGTTATGCAGCAAAAATCAATCAATTTTGGGAGAATTGAAGGATAAAATATCAGTTAAGGGTCACTCCCCATCAGTTCACCAGCCTTTCTCCATTGAAATACATCTACAAAGGACAAGATTCAACAATGTCAAAAATTTGAATTTGGGGAGATTTAAGATAAAAACAAAAGCAATGCAAATAAAAGTAAATCAACAAAAGCAAAATAAAAGAACTTGGGGTGCCTCCCAAGAGGGCTAATTTATAGTCCTTAGCTGGACTCTTTTCATGTTTCATGGTGGCTGAAATTGGAATTTATTGCCTCTGTTTCCAATAGGTGCTTCAATGAATCTATACTTCATTTTCTTTCCATCACATGAGAAGATCCTTGTTGCTTTGTCTAAAAATCCGACCATTTCTTTCTTGACAACCTTTGGTGCATGTTCGTGGGAAGGGTCGCCAAAAAATTAGAAGATGTGATTGCGTTAAAAGCCAAAGGAGATTTTAAGGAAGTGTTGAGAGGACACTTCCAGAACTAGCGGTAGTAAGAAACGTTAATCCAACAGTGGGCACTGAAACTACCTTAGACGAGGCATGGAGCTTCATCATGGGAGATAAGGTGGGAATTGTTGGCATATACGGTATAGGGGGAGTCGGTAAAACTACTCTCCTTACTCAAATCAACAACAGATTTGCCACTATATTTGATCATTTTGATGTTGTGATTTGGGCTGTGGTTTCTAAAGATTTCAAACCTGACAAGATTCAAGAGCAGATTTGGAAAAAAATTGGCTTTTTTGATGAGAAATGGGAAAAAAAAAGCCTCCGTGAGAAAGCGGATGACGTATTCCATGTATTGAGCAGAAAGAAATTTGTATTATTGTTTGATGACATATGGCAGCGAGTTGACCTCGAAGAAATTGGGGTTCCTCTACCTACTAGACCAAATAGATGCAAGATAGTATTCACAACACGCTCTTACAGAGTAGGCGGGCAAATGGACGCTGAAAAGATGATAAAAGTGAAACCTTTGGATTGGGAAGAAGCTTGGGCATTGTTTCAGAAGAAGGTTGGGGATATTGATCTTGATATTGTTCCTTTGGCTCAAGATGTAGCTAAAGAGTGTAGAGGGTTGCCAATTGCACTCATTACCATTGGTAGAGCCATGGCCAGCAGAAATACAAAGGAAGAATGGAAGCATGCTCTGGAGGTACTAAGAGGCTCTACATCAAGCTTACCGGTCATGGAGGATGAGGTATTTCATGATATGGAGGTTGAGGTATTTGTAAGATTGAAGTTTAGTTATGATAGTCTGCTTAGTGATAAAGTTAAATTTTGTTTCTTGCATTGTTCCTTGTTTCCGGAAGACTTCGAAATTGAGAAAGATGACTTGGTACATTATTGGATTTATGAGAATTTTTGTGCTCGAAATGAGGCATATTTTATAATCGGTTCTCTTGTTGGGGCCTGTCTATTGGAAGAGAAAGGCGAACATGTGAAAATGCACGATGTGATTCGTGACATGACTCTGTGGATTGCACGTAAATATGAACCACGAAAAGCACAAGTTTTTGTAGGCGAGTGTCAATTAACTCAAGTAAGAGAGGTTGGAAAATGGGAAGGATCAAAGCGGATGTCACGATGGCAAACTCCTTTGAGAGAATCCATGAAGTTCCCATTTGTACCAATCTTTTAACTTTATTTCTCGGAGATAATCGTCTTTTGAGGGAGTTCAGTGATGGTTTCTTTCAGTTTATGGATACACTAAATGTTTTGGACCTCTCACGCACTGGTATAAGGGAATTGCCGGTGGGAATATCAAAATTGAATTCATTGCAATATCTTAATCTGTCAAGGACGTGGATATTACAATTGTCAGTTGAGTTGAAAATGTTGGTAAATCTAAAATATCTGAACTTGGAGTATAATTTGAATCTCTGAGAAGATTCCAATGGGAGTCATATCTAGTTTATCATCATTGCAAGTTTTGAAAATGTCTGATGTTGGTATTTTTGAGGTCCAACAAGGGAAGATAATATATTGAGGGAAGATAATATGCTAATAGAGGAGCTAAAATATTTAGAACACTTGAATAAATTGACCACCTAATAACAAGTGTCTCGAGTCTCGAGTTATGGCAACACCCACACATTACTTAACTGTACTCGAGCTCTAAGCCTTGAATTGTTTCCGGATCCACAGTCTCTCAACATTTGGTGGTTAACAAATATGAAGAATCTAGAAGTTATAGATATGGCTAGTGTTAGAAGTGATTTAAAAGTGTTGGGTGCTAGTAGCAGTAATTCAAAAAAGTTGGGTGTCGATGTTGTAATGGGAGAGATAGAAACAGATTGTCACACCTTACCCCTGTAAGGCATAACATGATCCGTAGAATACCTAATGAACTACCGAACTTCACATACCGATAACTCATTAAGTACCCTACAAGGGATTTTAAAACAACTTTCTTATTTTTGACAAGTGGTGAGCATTTTCTAGTAAGTACTTAAAACATTTAGTTGAAATTAAAACTAGTTAATATTTTGGTCCATTTTAGTTTTCCATAAATTCTATAAAAATTTTGTGAGTTTCCTCTGTATTTTGAGAAAACCGTTCTTCGAATACCTGTAAAAAGCACTTCTAAAAGTTTTTCTCAACCAAAACTTCGATTTAACAATCAAACTCAGTCAATTTCTAAAAATTCACAATATCAATAGTTCTCAAAATACTGTCAATCAATATCATTCATATTCATTAAAAACAAAATAATTTATCATAACCTTTCAAATTTATATCAAAATAAACATAATCTAAACTTTATTACATACTTCATAGAAATTTTTGTACAAGCTGCTCATGAACCATTTTTACATGTCCATACATTTATGTGCAATATATACATCAAAAGAATTATTTACAGTTAGGGTATAAATTATACCCAAAGGCTTCAAGCTGATGACTTCACACACTTCAGCAGCTCAGTCTGCTGCTCCTCTAGTCTCTGTATCTGCGGCACAATAAAGCTATCGAGTACTAGGACTCGATGGTGCACAATATACTAAAATAATCTTTATGCAAAGCTTAAAGCACATTCATTCAAAAATTTGGCTAAACATGAAAATTAAATACAATCATGCATTGTGAGATTTTACATGTAAACCAAGTTCATTTCAAAGTATCAAAACACATTTCATAAAACCCACAGTTAGATCACGCCATTCGAAACAAATAGAATCTCAATAGCAAGAGGCTAAAGAGAAATCATATCACAAGGCTAGCTAGCTCAAATATATGGATATCCATTCACTGGCACACCTCAACACTTCTCCAGAGAAGGAATCAAAATTCAAAACTAATTACCCCCACTAGTCGTGCTAGTGAGGTGTTCAAATATGTGGTCATGACACTGTGGTTTCAAAACTTATCTTAACAATTTGCTAAACATTGTCTTTTCAAATATACATAATAACTTTCAACAATTTAGATCAAACATCATAAGAATGCCATAATCCGATATTTCATATTATTCAAAACGATATGCAAAAGATGATTATAAAAGTATATGTTGTGCACAAACATCAAACGAGTCGTCCCTTAGCCTCGACTCGGTTCCTCGGGTTCTGTCCCGATATTCTTTTCCACTGAAACATGAAATTTTCCAATGTTTCAGTACTAAAACTTAAAATAAATCCAAAATAAACTTAACTTCACATTTACCTAGCTCTAACGTGTTAAATTCGACGTTCTCAAAATTTTGTGTTTCGGGTTACTATTCACTGCACTATTCAAGTCAAATTATTGACTTTCTAAGGCTTAATAGGTATGGGAACTCCAACTTCACTCACATACCACATTTTGGCCACCAAACTTGTTGGTTTTGGTCATTTGTTTAAAGCTTAGGTCATTTTGGCAAAATTGCAAATTTTCGGTTTTGGTTCTCCGAAGTTGCACTATTCCATTGGTCGACCTACTGTTGGAATTTAACAAAACTTCCTTCATAGAAAATGTTCCTTATTGTCTTAAGTGTATTCTCATTTTTGGATCACCTCAATCGGAGTTTTGTAGCTCAAGTTATAGCCAAAATAAGTTTACTGTTCACGTGCTTATTCATCTTGGTATTTTGGAGTGCAGCAGATTTTTGATCCAAATTTGGTCAGTAATTTGATTAAGTTAAGTTCATAATTTGGTCTAACTTTCTTCATATGAAATGTTCTACTATGTCTTAGGTTTCCATCGGTTCAAGAATCGCCTAAATCCGAGTTTTCTAGAGGGAATTATAGCCATCCAAACATTGCTGCTCACTGAAAATTCTGCAGAGTTGCAGGTTTGGTAACCTAACTTTGCTCAATATTTTGAATGGGTTAATGGTATAATTTGGGGTGATGTTCTTCATGAAAGTTTTAGATCTATATGCCCTCTAACCCCTGGCCAAATTTCAGGTCAATCTGACCTGTCTAACTCGAGTTATGACCAAATGAACAGTTACTGTTCATTTGGTCAGTTAATCTTGATGGCAGCCTGCAATCAATTCACTTTGTTCAATTGTTTCACCAAGTTTTGGTCAGTTTTTGGCCATGGTTCCTTAATGAAAATTGTGCTCTTTTATGTCTATTTTCATCTCCAATTGGTGGCATATCAATTGGACTTGTAAAATTTGAGTTTTGGTCCTTCAAAGTGGGTTTGGTCATGCTGCCAGCAGCATGACCATTAACTTACGAATTTGGTTTGATTTCCTACCATTCCCACACAATCCATTTGGTCATAATTGACCATTATTTCACTTCACAATAGGTCAAACATGCCATTTATGCATTTCTCCAAATTTTTGCCTCAAAACCCTAACATTCAAACCCTAGCTCTTCCATCTCATGCATTAAATCACAACTAGTGCACTTAACCTTAACCATTCAACTAATCAAAGCTTTTAAACTTATTCTAATGCATCAAATTCATGTAAATCATACTCCTCTCAAGCTGCCCGAATTTCAGTTTGGTCCTTCTCCCATGTTTTTATTTCATTTCATAATTTCTAAGCTCATTTCAATTATCACACATGCATTTAAATGGAAGAATAAGGAGTTTAACATACTAACCTCAACTTAAAGCTTCAAACCTCTCTCTTAGCCCTTCTTTCTTCTTGTAGTCTTCTTCCCAAGTTACAATATCAAGCTCTAATGAAGTTTTTATGAGGTTTATTAAGGTTGGGTAAGGAGAAATTAAGCTTAGTGTAAGCTTAAGGGAAAAACTTTCATGGAGAATTTATGGAGGAAGGTGGGGCGGCACTTGATGGAAGAAGAAGAAGAAAATCCTAATTTTTTTCCTTTTGTTTTCCTTTACGTTTTTGCTTATGGAAGACCCCTAAATCCAAATTAATTAATTCAATTTATTAATTTAGTTATGACATCATGCATGATGTCATAACTTTTGACTTTTTTTCATTTTCATATCTTTTTCTCTTTTTTTTTTTTTTCTATTAATTCTTTAATTTAATTCTCGATTTCAAAATTTTTTTTTCTCCGATTTTATTTGACAGTTAGGTCAGGAGTCAGCTCTCGGGGTCAATTGACCAATTTGCCCCTCGCCGGTTCATCCCGGTTTGTAAATAATCCAATATTTCTTTCGGATCCCTGACCTAATTATTTGATTGACTTAACAGTTCTTTTTCGTGATTTTCTCTTTTCCACTGTGTTCATAAGGGTCCTAAGGACCGCAGCGTCACTTTTTACGGTTCGAAATTTGAGTTTAAAATGACTTCGCAGTCATTCCCGAGGAGGTCACTCATCGCTGTGACTCTCGGCTCGTATAACTTCTTATGTTCTATTTTTCTTATTTATAGTCAACTAATTAAACATTGCTAATTATTTGTGTTTATGGCTTCTTAAGTTGTCTTAAGTGTGGTCCTAATCCCCTTAATTGTCCGGACCGACACCGGTCACCGGAACAGTGAAATCTACCAGGCTATGCAAATGGGGGTGTTACACAGATGATGCAGGTGGAGGTCTAGGCAACTCAGTGATCTCAAGGGAGACATGCTTTAAGAGCCTTCATACATTGCATTTAGGGAGAAACCTCAGATTGAGGGATCTGACATGGATTATTCTAGCTCTAAATTTGACGCGTTTGTATGTGGCCACTAACGATTATATAGAAGAGATAATAAGTGTTGAAAAGTTAGATGATGTTCCAGTTGGGGATGAAAATTTTAACCCATTTGTAAAACTCTAATTTCTCACCTTGTCTACATTACCAAAACTAAAAAGCATACATCCCGAAGCCTTGTCCTTTCCCTCTCTACAAAAAATTGAAGTATATAAATGCCGACAGCTTAAGAAGCTGCCATTAAACTCGAGCAGCGCAAATGGAGGCAAAGTTGAGATTGAAGTAGAGGAACAATGGTGGAAAGATGTTGAATGGGACGATGATTCTGCTAAAACTACCTTTCTACCGCGCTTTGTGCCTTATCATGGTCACTATGGATTTTAACATTTGCTTGGTTTTCATAGGTAATTGTTTTTTATTTTCAACTTGTTATTCCAATCTCCTAATTCTTAAAGAAAAAAAAAATGTCTGTAAAACAATTTTATTATTTCAATGTGTACTTTGGCTTTATTTTAATATGTCTGTAAAACAATTTTATTATTTCACATTGACATATTTCGATCATAATTTTTCCTAGATCATTTTATTATTCGCATCGGCTTCTAGTATTATTGTTGAGTCTGAGTTCTGATGCAATTTTTTTTGTGGCAGAGGATGAGCTGGCAAACTATGGAGTGGTGGAGGTTTTTTTTTTTTTTTTTTTTTAATTACTGCACCTATATCATAGAGTGTGTGAAATTTTTACAGGTTATGCACGCCCAGTGGGACACGAACCCACATTTCTAAGTATTTAACCCAAAATTGTTCAGAGTGGAGAAAGCGAATCCATATAGTCGACCCCAAATTTTTGGGATAAAAGCTTAATTGAGTTGAGTTGAGTTTTAATTAATGCACCTGTAAACTTGCATTATTATTTAAATATAAGATTGGATCTCATATCTATATTCTAAAGCTATAAATTTTCTGAATTTGATTGCAAGTATTTTGCATTTGTATTACTTAATATATAAATATGAATTTTATATCTCTCATAATGAAATTATCATTCATTCATCTTATATGGTCCTAACATTACTACTTACTATTGATCAAGCTACCATTTATTTAATATCTTGAAGAACCACATTTAGCTGTACATATTAATAATAAAAATTTAGTATTAAATCATTTTAATCTTTCTATTTCAATCAAACAATATATATATATATACAGAGAGAGAGACTAAAATAAACTAATTTCCTGGAATCACTTATAGCTATACATATTGTTAGAAGAAAGAATATAAGTAATGAAGGAAAGGATTGTGTATTTATGCATGTCTCATTTATAGAAATATTACATCTATTTATACATGAGAAGATGAACTAATTTGGACAAGAATAATAATTGCTATAATTATGCTACACAAATCTCCTATAATCATGCTAATTACTGTAATTATGCTAACACCCCCCCCCCTCAAACTCAAGGTGGTAGCACAGGTGCTAACTTGAGTTTGCTTAAGAGATCCTGAAAGCGAGCGGGAGGATGTGTTTTGGTGAATATATCAGTGATTTGGTGACAGAGAGGCGAGGAATCAAACATATGGTGCCATGAGCAACATGATGACGTACAAAATGACAATCAATTTCGATGTGTTTGGTACGCTCATGAAATACATCATTATGAGAAATCTGTATGGCACTTCTATTATCGCAATGAAGCATTGTGGCAGAAGAATGAGTGACACCCAAATCAGTTAATAACCACCGTAACCAAAGTAATTCAGATGTAGCATCGGCAAAGCACGATATTCAGATTACGTGCTAGAACGTGCAACAACGGTTTGCTTTTGCTACGCCAAGAGATAAGAGAATTACCCAGAAGAAACAATAACCAGTTATAGAGCGGCGATGCAGTGGATCACCCATTGTCGGCATCGAGTAGCCGGATAATACTAGGGAGGAGGTAGCGAAAAGTGCAAACCATGAAAAAGAGTGCCTTTGATATAATGAGGATTAAATCTGCGGAGAAATGAGTTGAGCGAGGAGCGGACATAAAGCGGTGACGGATGAGCGACATATGAAATATCAGGTCGAGTAACTGTGAGATAAATAAGACTCCCGACAAGCTGTCGAGATAAAGTAGGATCATCAAGAGGAGTGCCATCAAGAGGTGTAAGTTTGAAATTGAGCTCCAATGGGGTTGATATTGTTTTGCTATCAGTGATGCCTGCTCAAGAAAGTAAGTCGGATGCATACTTGGCTTCAGATAGATAATAGCCATCAGAATTTTGAGAAACTTCAAGACCCAAAAAATAGCTGAGAATCTTTCATTTCAAAATGTTGATTGAGATAATGTTGTAACTCTAAAATACCAGATGAATCATCTCCTGTTAATATCATATCATCAACATAAAGCAACAGAAGAACAATACCACTGTCAGTTCGGTGAGTGAATAATGCAGAATCATGTGAACTAGAGAGAAAACTAAGTTGAGCAAGAGTGGAACTAAATTTGGCAAACCAGGCCCTGGGAGCTTATTTTAATCCATATAAGGCTCGCCGAAGTTTGCAAACCTTATGAGGAGAATGATAACCAGGAGGAGGATGCATATAAACCTCTTCTGTTAAATCACCATGAAGAAAAGCATTTTTGACATCCATTTGGAAAAGTTTCCATTCTGACTATGACAATAGCTAAGAGACTGCGAATAGATGTTAATCGGGCCACTGGAGCAAAAGTTTCTTCATAGTCGATACCATACTCTTGAGTGTACCCTTTGGCTACTAAGCGAGCTTTGTAACGTTCAATAGTTCCATCAGAAAGGGTCTTGATTTTGTAAATCCATTTGCAACCAATAGGGGTCTTGTTTGGTGGAAGATCAACTAAATCCCAAGTATGAGTTTTCTCTAAAGCCTGAAGTTAAATCGATCATAGCTTCTTTGCCAAAGAGGGTCGATTTGCCTCACGATAAGAAAGAGGCTCATGAAGGGTTGCAATAGTAGAGTAACAGTGAAAATCAGAAAGATAATGAGGAGTTTCTCTTACACGGGTAGAACGACAAAGAGTAGTGCTAGGAGGAGATGCAAGCGCAGGTGCTGGATCAACAACTGGTGCCGATTCAATAGGGGCAGGTGTAGTTGGGCTAATATTGAACACATCACAATCACCTGGATCAGGACTTGGAAAGCGACTCTTTGGAGAGTCGGTGAAAAATAGAGAGTCGATGTTGTGAGTGATGAAATTTGGAAAGAGAAGAGAACATAGTATTTTCCCAAAGGTAACGTGGACGAGAGATCGTAACTTATTAGAAAGCAGGATCCCAACAACGATACCCTTTGTGTTCAATGCCATAACCAAGAAAACAACATAGGCGAGCACGGGGTTCTAATTTGGTATGTTCATGAGGTTGTAAAGAACAAAAGACACACATCCAAAAGGTTTAAGGATGGAATAGTCAGGAGGTTGTCCAAACAACTTTTCAAAAGGAGATAAATTATGAAGAACCAAGGTAGGAAGACGATTAATAATATAAACAGCATGAAAAGCTGCTTCTCCCCAAAATTTTTCTAGACATGAGGCAGAAAGAAGAAGAGTACGTACAGAATCAAGAATATGGCGATGCTTGCATTGGCTCGCCCGATGTTGAGAGGTGTGAGGACAAGAACGTTGAACAACGGTGCCTTGTTGACTAAGAAATGAAGTAAAGAAGAATCCGATATTCCATGGCATTGTCATTCGGAGAATTTTAATGTCACAAGAAGCGAGTTTTAATCATTTTTGCAAATGTGATGTAAATTTGTGATAACTCATATCAATGTTTCAAAAAATATATCCAAGTAAACCGAGAATAATCATCAATAAATATTACAAAATAACGAAAACCATTTATTGAAGAAATAGGAGAAGAACCCCAAATGTCAGAATGAAGTAAACCAAAAGGAATTATCAAGTAGTATTATTATGAGAAAAAATAATGCGGGTTGTTTTGCAAGTGACAATTTAAACAATTAAATGACTCAAACTTAGTAGATCCTAATAATCCACGAGAAATTAAAGGTTGAATTTTCTTGGTAGAAGCATGACCAAGCGAAGATGCCATTGGTGAATGGAGGAATTAGGGATTGTAGCTGCAGACACAAATCTCTGAGGAAGATGTAAAGATGTAAGCGCAAATAATCGACCCACTCTGCGACCTTCCCCAAGAATCTATCCCGTTTGTGGATCCTGTACATGGACACCATGGTGAGAAAAATAACATTTAATCCTTTTTCACACTGGCCCGACCAATGAAATAAGATTGAGTGCCAAATTAGGGATATCATAGGTGTCAGGGAGATGAAGATTTGAGGTAGACACATGACCAGTATGTGTGAGGTTCATTTTTGTACCATTTGCAGGATGGATTGGTGGTAAGGAAGATACGAGTTTTGCGAAGACAAGAATTTAAGATTAGTGGTCATATGATTACAACATGCGAGTCAAAAGCCAATAAGAATTACCGGAGTGGCGGACATGGCGATAGGAGAATTAGAAGAGATAACCTGCTTGAATAGTGCCTCAAGATCACTCATGGTGATGGCAGTAGAGCCCTCAGTAGCAGCAACAGCAATGACAGAGCAAGATCCAGATTTGAGACATTCTTGAATTTAGAATGCCCTCCTTTTGGTCTTGGAGGACGTGTGGGACAATGTTCAAGAATATAACCGTAACCATGACAATATTTGCATTCTATAGTAGAACAATATGCAAAAGCATGACCAATTTGATTACAATTCTTACAGAGTTGATTGCGGTTACGATGTGAGGATCGAGTAGTTGCAAGAGCGACTTCAAATTGAGGAGTTTTATCCAAGCGAGACGAGTCTCTTCAAAAATAATCTCTTGAATAGCGGTTTCCAATGATGGGAGTGGATTTGGTGTAGCGAGGGCGCTCGAGCGGCCTCATATTCGATCGAAGAGCCATTAGAACTTGAATGAGATGAAGATGATCTTCACCGATTTTTGCTGAGATATTTGATTCCAAATAGGTTGGACACAGGCAAGAAAATCATTCCGCAGATTGACTGTTTCTTGTTTGATTATGAAGAGTAGTCCACTGGCGATAATAGTGGGCAAGTCGGTGATGCGATATCGATTAGCCAAAAATCCTAGATTTCTTTTGCGAGTCATAATTAGCAAGCTGGATGTGGATGGGCGAGGCGGTATTGCGAAACCAGGTGATGATCTGATGATTTTTATTATCCCAATCCTCAAGACGGTCAGCAAATTTTGCACCAGTTTCATCGTTCTCTCTTGTCGGCGTAGTGATATCTCCGGTAACAATACGCCAAAGCTTGCGACCTATCAAAAAACTTTTCATTCCTTGAACCCAAAGATTATAGTTGGAACCAATCAGAACTGTTGCAATAGGTCATGAAATATCAGATTTCTCCATTGATAACAAGATTAGGAGAAAAAAAAAATGGTATAATAATAGCTATGAAAGAATGAACCAGAACAGGTTGTAGAGAGAGCAGAGAGACTCCAAAAACTAGAAATAAAAGCTTTATGGCTCTGATACCAAGTTAGAAGAAAGAATACAAGTAATGAAGGAAATGATTGTGTATTTATGCATGTCTCATTTCTGAGAGATATTACATCTATTTATACATGAGAATGTGAACTAATTTGGACAAGAATAATAATTGCTATAATTATGCTACACAAATCTCCTATAATCATGCTAATTGCTGTAATTATGCTAACACGTATAATTTATAAATTTATTGAGATTTTTTATTTTTTTAATTTTTTATCTTAATTGTAAATTAAAATTTTTCATTTTCTTTTTTTATCTTCTTTTTCTTTTTTATTTAAATTTTTTTAAAAAAATTAACAAGTTTCATTAAGCATTTTTATTGATTTTTTCTTCTATACATTCAATTTATATATCAGTGTTCATTAAGGAATGAGGAGATGGGCCAAATAAAGTTTCGCATTTTTATGACGCAAATGGGTCTAAGTCCATCGCTGGTGAAGTATTAGTCAAAGCCTAAGGTCCAGTTGAATCTATCAAAGCATTAAAAAAAGTAAAAAGAAATCAACCGATTCTTGATAACGAGGAATAAAAAATTTGCACAGAAAATCAGCTATTTAATCTTTTGATGATTTGCAAGAAATTCAGTAACCTAAACAATGAAGAGAGATTGTGAATCTCAAAAGCATCAATGCATGAATGGTACTTAAATGATGTTATAAATGAAGAACAAATCTACACAGATGAGAATTTTAAGAGCCAAGACTTCACTTATAAATAAAGATTCATCTATGGTAATTAATCAACCCGCCAACACAATACAAAATATCGTATCTATATAATCTATATATCTATATCTATATCTATGTTTAGATCTTAAATCAAGTAACTATAATAAATTGTATATTAATCAAGTACTATCAAGTAATTTATCAATTAATTAAAGTCATAATTAATCAAGTAGATCATAATCAAATAGATAATAAATTAAGTAACTATGATTAATTAGATCATAATCAAGTACAATAAGATATTTTATCAATTAATCAAATATATCATAATCAATTAGATCATAAATTAAGTAATTATGATCAATTATATCATAATCAAGTACTATTGGGTATTTTATAAATTAATTAAGTAAATCATAATCAATTAAGTCATAAATCAAGTAAGTATGACCAATTAAATCATAATGAAGTACAATAGAGTGTTTTACAATTAATCAAGTAGATTACAATAAATTTAGATTATAAATCATGTAACTATGATCAATTAGATCATAATCAAGTACAATAGGATATTTTATTAATTAATCAAGTAGATCATAATCAATTAGGTCATAAATCAAGTAACTATGATTAATTAAATTATAATCAAGTACAATAGGATATTTTATAAATTAATCAAATTGATCATAATCATTTAGATCATAAATCAAGTAATTATGATTAATTAGATTATAATCAAGTACAATAGGTATTTTATAAATTAATCAAGTAGATCATAATCAATTAAATCACGAATCAAGTAACTATGATCAATTAGATCAAAATCAAGTACAATAAAATATTTTATAAATTAATCAAGTAGATCATAATCAATTAGATCATAAATCAAGTAATTATGATTAATTATATCATAGCGACTATAGTCGGTATTTTATCAATTAATCAAGTAAATCGTAATTAATTAAATAATAAATCAAGTAACTATAATTAATTATATCATAATCAAGTATAATAGGGTATTTTATAAATTAATCAAGTACATTATAATCAATTAGATCATAAATCAAGTAACTATGATCAATTAGATTTTAATCAAGTGCAATAGGGTATTTTATCAATTAATCAAGTAAATCATAAATCAAGTAGCTATAATCAATTACATCATAATCAAGTACAATCGAGTATTTTTTTAAGCGATCAAGTAGATCATAATCAAGTAATTATGATCAATTATATCATAATCAAGTATTATAATGTATTTTATCAATTAATTAAGTATATTATAATCAATTAGATCATAAATCAAGTAAATATGATCAATTACATCATAATTAATTTTATTAGTTAATCTACAGGATATGAGTGAGTATTATTCGGTTCATACCGAAATAACCGATTGAACCAAATTATTTACTTGTGAAGGGTTATGGAGTTAAAGATTGAGACATGTCATTATTGATTAGATTAATAGGATAAAGGGATGGTAGGCTTATTGATTAAAGTAAATTAATTAATCAAGTATTATCGAGTATTTTATCAATTAGTAAATTAGATCATAAATTAAGTAAATATAGTCAATTATATCATATTCAAGTACTATCGAGTGTTTTATTAATTAATCAGTTAGATCATAGTCAATTATATCATAAATCAAGTAATCATAATTAATTAAATTATAATCAAGTACTATTGAGTATTTTATCAATTGATCAAATATATAATAGTTAACTAGAATATAAATAAAGTAACTATGATCAATTACATCATAATTAATTAATCAATTAGATAATTGTGAGCATTATTCGGTTTAGATCGAAATAATCAACTGAACCGATTTAATTTGGAAATTCGGCTCTATTTTTGTAGACATTTGGTTCAGATCAATTTTGATTTTTGAATTTTTGAGTTTATTCAGATCAATTTTAGAGACAACTTTTTCTTTTTTTTTTTTTTCTTTCATCTTGTAAAAAAAAAAAAAGAAGGGAAATGGAAACATGAAGAAGATGCTTGAGATGGGTTATGGAGTCTCTTACTGGATAAGGGTTATTTTGTTAGAGATTGAGATGAGTCATTATTAGTTAGAGTAATGGTGGACTCTGATAGGTTAAAGAAATGGTGAGATGTCTTTGATTGGTTGAATAATTGATGGAAAATGATTGGTTAAAGAATTGTTGATGGCATTTGATTGGATAATCAATAATAAAAGAAAGAGAAATTGCAAAATTTGAAATTCAAATCTGAAAGTTTTATGAACGGCTAAATAGACATTGCACATCCAAAAAGTATTTGGAATTTATTGAATTACATCCATTTATACATTTTTGTACACAAATTTTTGTAAATCAAGTAACTATGATTAATTACATCATAAATAATTACAGTCACGTATTTTATCAATTAATCAAGTAAATCATAATTAATTAGATAATAAATCAAGTAACTACAATTAATTACATCATAATCAAGTATAATAGGGTATTTTATAAATTAATCAAGTACATCATACTCCTTCAGTAACTCTTGTAAAATGAATGAATGAAATACGCCTAGGAATACCCTGATTCAATTCTTGATGGCTTAAAATTGAATCCCTTAGAAAGTCCATGATCATACCATATTAATTGTTTATCCATGTATGCATGAGATGTATGGGAATGTATGCAAGTATATGATATATGTATGCTAATTGAATAATGTGCAAAGTGAGACCATAATGGTAATTAAGCCGACCATTAAATCTTCTAAACAAATGATTAAGTTGGAAATGGTATAATTAAAGTAATTATATCATGGCCCTCCATTGAGCAATTATTTAAGAAATTTTAAATACTTGCATGTGATGCATTTAATTTAAGAGATTTTCTTAAGAATAATTGTTAAGCATGAGATGTTGTAAATATGTAAATAGTTGATGGCCAATAATGGATGTGCCTGAGGACATTAAAATTATTTACATATTTACTGGCTCAATGGGAACAACTTAACTAATGCAAGATAAATCAATAATAGATGTGCCTGAGATTTTAAGCATTAGGGGCTAGATAAATGATTGAACCTCACATGAGATGTGATGGGCAAGGAGTTGCTCACTTATAGTTTATTGTAATTCCAATAATAGATGTGCCTGAGGATGATCAATAAGACTATAAGAATTCAATCACCCACTAGAAATCCATCCAAATAGGATTTCCGTTTCCTATTTTGGAAGTGTAGGATTCGCCAAGTTAGTGGGAGGATCAATTTAATTAAAAGGCCATAATCATTTTGGTTAATTACTTGATACATTTACTAATTAATCTAGTTATTTTCTGCAGTTATACTTCTAATAATAATAAGCACACAACAACTACCACCATCCAATATACTTGCGAGCATACTTGATCACAATAGGTTAACGGGACCTAATCTTTCTGATTAACTCAGAAATTTAAAACTTGTCTGAACCTAGAGCGTATTGGATATGTTCTAGACTCAAAGGTTCTGGTCCCTTACCTTCAGAGGCCACTCAAGAGGAACATGACACTTTGGACAAGTGGAAAAAGTATGATATGAGAGCCAAATGTTACATGCTTGCTTCAATGAGTAATGAGTTACAGAAGCAGCATGAGAACATGCAAAGTGCAAGTGAGATCCTTCTTCACCTGCAAGAGTTATATGGTGAGCACAGCAGGAATGCTAGGTATGAGATATCTAGGCACTATTCCGCATAAGGATGTATGAGGGGCGGAGATATGCGAGATCATGTCCACAAGATGATTCGGCTTATTGAGCGGCTAGAACATCTTGACTTTCACATGGATTTCCAATTGCGGATGAATTTGATCCTTGATCCTACCTAAGTCATTTGGGAATTTTTGTGATAAATTTCCATATGACAAAGCAATAGTGTACTTTGGTGGGTTACTTAACATCTTTGGTTATTACCCAAAAGAATATGCACGATAATAAAGGAAAAGAGGTGGCTTTTATTGCATATTCTTCTTCTGCTGGAAAGTCCAAAAAGAAGAAGGGTAATAAGAATAAGAAACCTCAAATTCCTGAACCTACCAAGAAGATAGCCAAACAGAAGGGCAAGACCAAAGCTGACAAAGGCAAGGGAAAGTGCTTTCACTGCCAGAAGGATAGGCACTTAAAAAGGAACTGCCTATAGTATCTTGCTTCTCTGAATGACAAGAAGGATAGACCTTCCGAATGTATGTCTGTGTCTTGTTATTTAGATTCTGATGATACTCATAGTTCATCTACAGCTTCAGTTTTAGATACTGGTGCCAGTTCTCACATTTCTTATGATATGCAGGAACTAGCAAACAGTAGCAGCTTGCATGCTCGAGATGTTAGACTTCGGATTGGCGATGGCTCAACTGTTGAAGCTTTAACCATAGGATCTAAATCTTTTTATATGTGTGGACATGTTTTGTATTTAAATAATATTTTATATGTACCTGATGCTTTTAAGAACATCATTTTAATATCTAGTTTGACTAGAAATAGTTATGAATTTTAGTTCACAAATGAAGTTTGCAATATTTATTTTGGAAATAAATATGTTGGCTCGGGTTATATGCATGATAGTCTTTATTATTTGGATAATAATGATAAACACAAATTGAATGCAAGCAATCTAAATAAATATAATGCCATGATGAAAATCAACTTAAGTTCAAAATATATTTGGCACTTAAGGTCATGTTGCAGAAGATAGGATTACAAAGTTGGAGAAAATGGGGATTTTATCCTCATTGGGTTTTGAACCTACTCCAACTTATGAATCCTTCCTTCAAGGCAAAATGACTAGATCACTTTTTATTGGACAAGGGCTAAGAGCTGAAAATATTTTGGAATTGATACATAGTGATGTATGTGGTCCATTTAAGAAAATAGCTAAAGGCAGTTTTCATTACTTTATTATCTTTACTGATGACAAATCAAGGTTTGGGTATATGTATTTGATAAAATACAAATATGAATCCTTTGAAAAGTTGAAAGAATTTAAATCTGAAGTAAAAAATCAAACAGAAAAAAGTATTAAAACTCTTCGATCAGAACGTGGAAGTGAATACTTAAGTACTGAATTTGATGAATACTTGAAAGAGCATGGCATTGTTTCCCAGCTGACTCCTCTAAGAAAGCCACAGCTGAATGGTGTATCTGAAAGGAGAAATCGTATCCTATTAGATACGATACACAGTATGATGAGCTATACTGATATGCCAGTCTCTTTTTGGGGATTTACATTAGAATTAACTTTTCATATTCTTAATATGATTCCATCAAAATCAGTTTCTTCCACACCTTATGAGATATAGCATGGAAGAAAACCGAGTCTTAAGCATGTTACGATTTGGGGTTGTCCAGCTTATATCAAAAAGCTGAACACTGATAAATTGGGAATCAGATCAGAAAAAGTTCAATTTGTTGGATATCCAAAAGAAAGTTTTGGATATTATTTTTATTTGCCTATATCACAAAAGGTTGTGGTAAGCAGAAATGCCATATTTCTTGAACAATAGTTCATTGAAGAAGGAGGTAAAGGAAGACAGATAGAGTTAGAATTAGAGAATTCTGACCAACCAACAGATCAAATGGATATAGATCCATATAGTCGACCTACACCTATTAATGAAACATCTACAGTAATTCCTCGCAGATTGATCAGGATATCTCACCTACCAGTAAGATATGGTTTTCTTCATGAAGATGAACAAGAGTTGTTTACTCATGAAGAAGTAGATCGTGGAGATGATCCTCTTACCTATGAAGAAACTATATCAGATATAGACACTTTAAAAATGGATTGAAGCTATGAAATCCGAAATTAATTCCATGCATAACAATCAAGTTTGGGACCTTGTTGACCCACCTGAAGGTATTGTACCTATAGGGAATAAATGGGTTTTCAAGAAGAAAATTGGTTCTGATGAAAATGTAGAGACCTATAAAGCAAGGCTAGTAGTAAAAGGGTTTCGCCAAAGATGAGAAATAAACTATGAGGAGACTTTTTCGCCTGTTGCCATGCTTAAATCAATTAGGATTCTATTAGCAATAGCTGCATACTATGATTATGAGATTTGTGGATGGATGTCAAAACAACTTTTCTCAATGGATACATTGATGAAAACATTTTATGGAACAACTAAGGGTTTTGAATCCCAAGATAGTTCCAAGGTGTGCAAGCTAAAGCGATCCATTTATGGGTTGAAATAAGCTTCGAGGAGTTGGAACATCTGTTTTGATGAAGCCATTAAGTCATTTGGTTTTATAAACAATGTGGATGAGCCATGTGTATATAAGAAGGTTAGTGATAGTGCTATCACTTTCCTTATCTTATATGTGGATGATATTTTGTTGATAGGTAATGACATAAGTATGTTGACAACTGTAAAATTATGGTTGTTAAATACATTCTCCATGAAAGACTTAGGGGAGGCAACCTATATTCTTGGAATTCACATCCATAGAGATAGAGCGAAAAGAATAATTGGTTTATCCCAAAGTCTATACTTGGAAAATGTGTTAGAAAGGTTTAACATGCTTGATTCCAAGAGAGGATTGTTACTAGTAAGATATGGTATCCACCTTTCTAAAGAGATGTCTCCAAAGACACCTGAAGAAAGAGATAAAATGGCCAGGATTTCATATGCTTCGGCTATTGGAAGTTTGATATATGCAATGATGTGTACTAGGCCGAATATTGCACATGCTGTTAGTTTGACTAGAAGGTTTCAATCCAATCCAGGTTTGGAATGCTGGATAGCTGCCAAGAATATCCTTAAGTACTTGAGAAGAACTAAGGATTTATTCTTGATTTATGGAGGTGGTGACTTGCAATTGGATGGTTATACTGATTTTAATTTCAATCAGATATCGATGATAGAAAGTCTACCTCTGGGTTTGTGTTCATTTGTAATGGAGGTGCAATCAGTTGGAAGAGTTCCAAATAGAGTATGACTACTGATTCTACTACAGAGGCTGAGTATATTGTTATATCAGATGCTGTAAAAGAAGCTGTTTGGATAAAAAAGTTGGTGTCAGAACTTGCAGTAGTTCCTTCCATTGAGTCAGTAGTTCCTCTCTACTATGGCAACAATGGAGCGGTCATACAGGCTAAGGAACTCCGGTCTCACTAGAATTCCAAACACATAGAAAGGTGCTACCACATTATTAGAGAGATAGTTGGGTGAGGCGATGTAGCCATACAGAAAACAGCATCAGCTGAAAATCTAGTTGATCCATTCACGAAGCCTATGTCACAAGCTCAGTTAGACTGACATCTTGAGAAGATAGGTCTAAGATATTATAATAAATGGCTCTAGTGCTAGTGGGAGATTATTAGTAGTATGCCTTAGAGCATATCATTTAGTATGTATCTTGTACATATTTTATTAATAAAAGGCAATTTCACTTTTCCGTTTACATAATATATTTATGTGCAATAGAAAAGGTCCATTGATATTTTGTTAGAAATTCTATTCTTAAGTTGTTAAGAATATAATTGACAGTATTTCTAACACAAATTATCATAAATTGGTTCACAATCGAGGATACTTCACACAGGATAGGACTTATCTAGAAAGATTATAATCATGTTTGTTCCCAAGGTATTTATATGAGATATAAATAAGATGGAGTGGTGAGTCTCATGCCATATAACAAACATGATAGGTACTTATACATGATAAGTAGGCCGAACCAGTGACGCATATGATAAGCACATGGAGTTTACTCTTGTCAATGCATTGTCATGTATCATATCAGTGCATATAATCTTTAGACTTGAGATAACACAGTTATCTTGTAAATAGGTGGTTTGAGTTTGATACTGCTTTCATACTTGTACTGTGTATGGGTATATGGGCATGTGTTGGCTCCTACTAGTTATATATGGAGATAGGTGTTGATCAAGATGGAATCTGTTACCCTAAGTAAATAGGGATAAAATCCTATGTTCATTTAATTGTTCTTGATGTTTCAAGTTCCTAACCAGAATAAACAGATTTAGTCAGAAAATAGTTTCTAACAAGAAAATCTAATTAATCAAGAACTAGAATTAAAAGAGAACATAATGTTCATAGCAAATGGGGTTTGACATTAACCATGACTCCAACTCGAATTGGGATTTTGTAACAGAGAGATTCTAGTGCATGGTAACATATGATTAAAGGTTCATTTAAGGTATTCCTTATTACTGATTGGGTGGCCATGGCACGCTATGCTAGGTGTCAACCATGGTCTATGAGATGCCTAAAATGATTTAGAGAAATCATTCATGGTAAGAAAGAGTTCTGATGATATTAAGAGTTGATATCATATCTCATTGCCAATTAGTGATAAGCCTGGTGAGTCACGCACATACACAAGTTAATCACCAAGTTAAATGTGATTTAATTGATTAATTAAAGAGTTTAATTGATTAATTAAATAGGTTTGGTTTGCAATAAGATTGCAAAGTCTCTAGCATGGCTTGAAACCAAATTTAGGTTATTGGATGTATAGTATAAGTTAAATTTATATTTAAAGTGTTTAAATATGAATTTAATTGTGAGAAATTAATTAATAGAGATTAATTAATTGATTTATATTTGATATAAATTGATTAGAAGAGGAGAAATAATGATTTTGGGTTGAGAACTCAAAATTAAAATATAAAGTAATTTGGTCATTTCACATGGTGACATGTGGCACCATGAGATGATGACATGTGTCACCATAAGTTGGTGACACATGGCATCACATAAGTTTGCCACTTGTCTTCCTATCATACAAGGTGATCAAAGTCAAGATTAAGTCTAGCTTTGACACTTGGCTTAATGTGATTAAGTCAATTAAAAAATAAAATGCAATGTGGTGGTGACATATGACAAAGGGTTTAAGTGATTATTTGACCTAATTATAAAAGGGAGAAAAAAAAAAGAAGAAACACAGAACTCTTTCTTACCTCTCAAGTGTGGCAGCACATTGCTTCCTTCATCTCCTCTCAATTTCTTAACAATTCAAAGAGAAATCATCCATTTCCTTTGAATTAAAATTGCTAGGAATTGTTTCTAGTATCCTATACACACATATAACCTCTCTAAAAGTAAAACCCCAAATTATAATTGATTGGCAAGGCTTGAGAAGCAAAATTAGGGCTGCCCATTGGTGATCTTAGTGTGGAGAAGCTAGAGGACAACACTTGGGGTCCTAGGTGCTTTCTAAAAGTGCCAATTTCATCCTTAGTGCTCAAACTCCTCTTTCAAACTAGGGTTTAATTGAATTAATTTGTTAATTCACAATCTTAAATGGCAAATGAAGATCATAATACATATTAAAAGTGTTTTAATATGTAATTGAGCTTAAAATTAATTAGGAACATAAGAGATGTGGCATGATGCATGAAACCCTAGAAGAAAAATTTAAAAAGTCAATGCTCCAATACAACAATAACCAAGCTTCCGCTCCTACAATGCCCAAAGCAAGCCATTCCAAAATGGATGATAAACCAAAATTTTTACTCAATGTTACTCCTGCAATTAGAGGATTATTGATGGTCAAACAGAGGAGAATTTATTATGAAGCAAGAAGATGAAGCTTATGAGCTGTTGGAGAAAATTGCAAAGAATACTTATCATTGAGTAGTCCAAAAGGACCAGCTCAAACTCAAAAGAGGCAAGCTGCTAGAATTTATGACCTTAATCCATTCAACATGATTAATGCAAACTTTGATGCACTTACAAATGTTTTGACAAAGAAGATGGAAGATTTAAGTATGTTGGTCAGTTCATCATCATCATCTAAAAGCTCACAACAGATTGCCTGTGCAGAAGGAACAAGTATATTATAATCAATTAAATCATAAATCAAGTAATTATGACCAATTACATCATAATTAAGTACTATCGGGTATTTTATCAATTAATTAAGTAGATCATAATCAATTAAGTCATAAATTAAGTAAGTATGATCAATTAAAACATAATGAAGTGCAATAGGGTGTTTTACAATTAATCAAGTAGATTATAATAAATTTAGATTATAAATCATGAAACTATGATCAATTAGATCATAATCAAGTATAATAAGATATTTTATCAATTAATCAAGTAGATCATAATCAATTAGGTCATAAATCAAGTAATTATGATTAATTTAATCATAATCAAGTACAACAGGATATTTTATAAATTAATCAAGTTGATCATAATCAAGTACACTAGGTATTTTATAAATTAATCAAGTAAATCATAATCAATCATATCATAAATCAAGTATCTATGATCAATTAGATCAAAATCAAGTACAATAAGGTATTTTATAAATTAATCAAGTATATCATAATCAATTAGATCATAAATCAAGTAACTATGATTAATTACATCATAAGCAATTACGATCGGTATTTTATCAATTAATCAAGTAAATCGTAATTAATTAGATAATAAATCAAGTAACTATAATTAATTACATTATAATCAAGTATAATAGTGTATTTTTTAAATTAATCAAGTACATCATAATCAATTAGATCATAAATCAAGTAACTATGATCAATTAGATTTTAATC